>NW_027270958.1:1942500-2110000 GCF_040938485.1 Diadema antillarum
TGGCGGGGAGCCGTCCCTGCCCGTGTTAGATTGGGACTCGCTGGAAAAACACCTTGCAAAAATGGAGAAGGAAGAGGAGCAGCAACAAAGTGCCAAGCAGGTCAGAATGAGTGTGCTTGATTCTCTTCTGGGGTAACAAAATTTGGGGAAGTTGAACCCACTGATGGGTGTTGTGGGGTACACTTCCTGCAAATTTTGAACCCCTTCTGCATTGTAGGTAGGATTACTTATACCTTGTGCTGATGCAAACATTGGCAGAAGTCGACTATGTTGTTACAGTTGCCCCATGTGGAAAGTGTGTCACACCATACAGTGTGCACACAGAGAGGTGTATGATCTCATTCTTACATTGTGCAGATCTAGTGCCCTTTGTTTGTTTAAGTAGTTAGAATTTACCAGTCTTATAAGTCAGGATTGTAAATTCTTAGTGGTGCAGACGAGTTGATTCTACAAGAAAAGTCATCCTATAGTGTGCACTTCCATGTTGACTCATCTGATCTGGTAGCAATAATGACGCTATTCCCAGCAATTCAGCAAGTGTAAGTCAAGGTACATAAGACTGTATATTGGGCCTGTTTCATAGCCAGCATTGTGCTGAAGTATCCCAGTGCTCTTTGACTACACTTTAGGGAAATTAATCTCTCCGTAACGCATGCAAGTCGGATGGAATTAGCCCTCCGGTGACCTGTGCTTCTTAATTTCATTACTGTAGCACACAAGAGTCTTGCTTTTGGATATGATCCTATTAGGGGAGTTATGAGTGTGATATTATGTGAACAGGTGAACTGCAGGTAGGTATATACGCTTGTAGATTCATGCATGACATGTCTGAGATGTTCTAAAAATCCGACATAATGTGGTTTGTTACCCTTTACCTAATAAGAGCCAACTGTGCGATGTGGATAAAATGCTGTATCTTGTAGTTGGAGGGTTAGCTGTGGTGTATTGCATTGAGGCTTTATACATGTAGATTTGATATGCCAGAGGAGACCATTATAATGTGCCTGCAGCTGTGAGATATTGTCATAGACCAAGTGACAGTTGCATAGTGCAGGATCAGTGCAAACAAATTGATTGGTTACTTGGTACATGGCCAATTGCATGTCAAAGAGAAAAACAAATTACTGTATGTCATGTTCAATTAATGCATTCATGGAACAATACAGGGGCTGTGCAAGTCCCTGAGTTTGTTTTTATGATGTGTATTTTTTTTCTTTTTTTACCATGCACAATTGACTTGAATATTATTGTGCACACAATGCATTAGAGAGTAACATGAGGGTCTGCATGAATAGAATTTGAGTTTAGTATCAATAGTCATGGTCAAATTAACAATTCTTAAATAGTAACAGCCAGTCAGATTTGAGCTGTCCAGTTTTAGCTACAGTAATCCAAAGTAGTGTCATTGTTACAGACTGTCCTTTGTCTTATTTGACCTATGGCTTTGTTTTTTTTTTTTTTTTGTAATATGATATAAACAAACTTGACAGGGAAATGATTCAGAAGTAGGTTACAGTTGGCAGCAGAAAGTCACTTCCTTCTTCTGTTTCCTTCTAAGAAATACATTGGGTAGTTGTGAAAGTATGGACGTACTCTCAAGCAGTCATGTGGCTACTGCAATAACAAAATGTACTTTCATGCTGTACAATGTGCATGAGAGCAGCTTCCGTGGAGTGTTCGGGTATGTGTCTGTATCAGAGTCCAAGTGCGAGGCAGATCGAAAGCGGCGCGAGAGGAAATCATCATAATTGAGCAATTCGCTGAGGAAGGAAGTGGCGTTCTGCCGTGGTAACACTGTCAGGTGTAACAACATTCACGCCAGGAGCTCGGAGGCTATAGCTTGCTGTAATTTTTATGGTTTCCCTTGCCATAATTTGGGCTAGTTTTCTGGAGCGCTGGTGCGATCGGCATCTACACATACACGCCTTGATTGCCTACGGGGGGTTTTCCCCTCCTGTTGCACTTCTGTGGCATTTGTCTTCCCAGTGTGTTGGAACTTTATACCAGCCAACAGCCATGGCAAGTAAAGAGGTCTGTCACAACAGTTTTGCTTATTCACTTCCGCGTGTCTCAGAACTGACCAAAACTGAAAGCATCCTTCTCCATTTGACTGTGATGTGACTGTGCGTGTACAAAACTACTTTGAGTAGGCATATACAGTTTGTATATGGTGATACAGCAACCAAACGAATTTGTAACTTGTAAACTTGTCAGGTCAATGAGAATGGATCAATCAATTAAAGGCTAAATTTTGATCACCAGAGCACTCACAGATTTGTATATATTGAAAAGTATAACTATGGTCTCTTAATTGTATCGGGTTTTAATCACTTGTTATCAGTACTCAACTCTTAGTGCGCTCATACGTTTGTCATTGGGGTAGTTGTTTTACTGTCTTTTTCCATCAAAGATGAGATTAGGAGATTAGATTTTCAGTGTGCATTCTGCTGTATTTACATACTGTACCAGTGCACATAGTGTAGAGGTCAAGTCTATCAGAAAGAATCTTGAAATTGATAATGTACATAAGTTTGAGATGACTGCCAAAGCACTTTAAACTTGTTTCATCACCTGTGGTATATGTGATAATCACTTAAGGTCAGTCTGACAAATATTTCTGTATTTGAAATGTAAGCACATTTGTAATTGATTGTGAAACATTATGCTATAATGTCGACTGGTTTTGTAATTCTTATAAACTTTTTTTTAGTATTTTATACTAACTTTTGCACTGTACTGGTATTGCAGAAGAAAAATATGATGATGTGGAAAGCAAACTAGATTTCACTTTAAAATAATGATAAAGCTCATTTTTGTTTTCAACATTTGAAACTGATTATTTATGTGTTTTTGTGTTTCCTCATGCGTTATTTTCGTAGACTCAGAAAAACTCGCGGCAGGAGATCCTGCGAAAGCTGGCCATGGGCGCAGACGAGGAGGCCGAGGGCGACATTTATGGCAAGGGGCGGGACAAGCTGTCGGCCCGGCTGCAGGGCGGCATGAACCTCCAGATCTGCTTCGTGAATGAGAACCTGGAGGAGTCAGACGAGGACGAGGGGTCAAAGGCCGCTGCGGCAATGGCCGCCGCCACAGCCAACATCCCGGGACCCATCATCGGGAACCGGGACAGCCGCCTTCTCTTCAGCCGGGAGTGCAGCGCCAGCAGTACTGGGAGTGTAGCCTCACCCAAGGCAAGACTACAGTGTGGCTGAGTGCTTTCTTGAGTGTGGAAAAGCTGCGCCATCACACAATTTTCCTTTGAATGCTGTACATATATATTATGATTCCTGCTCTTGATTAGTTATTAGAGACAGAATTGCACATGAGCTGTGCATTAACCTGTTGAAGACAAGTCCCGAGTATACTGTGGGAAGCGTCTATAGGAAATGCGTGTTGTAGCAAAATCAAACCATCCTCAACGGGTTAAAGAAATGTGTAAAGTCAAGTGTAAATGTTTACTGCTCGTGGTGGGTTGTCTCGAGACAGAATTGCCCATGAGCTCTGAATTAAAGAAATGTGTAAAATGTAAATGTGTAAGGAACCATCTTTTCACATTGCAAGAGAGACAACTAAAGCTGTCCTGCAGTGTTTAGAATAAACTATTATAAATTGTCTACACAAATCTGTAAAATGTACATCAAAATATAGACCTACATATAACCCCCCCCCCCCATGACAATGTGAACATTCTGATTTCAGTATGAGGAGCTGAAATGTACATTTGTTAAAGAAATGTGTAAGGTGTTAAAGAAATGTGTAAAGTGTTCATGTTTATTTCTCTTGGTGGATTGTCACGAGACAGAATTGCCCGTGAGTGTAAGAGTGTAAAGATTCAATGGCACATGTAAAGTCATGGTATTCTGCATGTCTCTGTGATTTTGTGACCTTTCCAGGCTCCGTCAGTAACCTTTGAGGACATCGAGGACTTTGAGTCGAAGAAAGCCCAGCTCCAGGAAGAGGCGAGGATAGCCTGGGCCAAGGCTGAGCCTCTCGCCAAGCTCCAGATGGAACTAGAGAGACAGCAGCGAAAAAACTCACCCACGTCAGAGCTGGTACACACACACTGTATACCCTCCCTTTTCAAACTACAGAGTTCTCATATGGATATTTGCCCCGTATAGATATAGCACACTTTTTTTGTGTCTGTATGCCCTTATGTTGAACCTAACCTTGACTCTAACCCAAAGTCTAACACTTACCCCAATCTTTACCCTAACCCTGTCACTAACGTATGTTTAGCCTGGGAGGTGATCGTTCTTGGGGGTAGTTGTCCTGATATGGCTAAAATCATGTATATCTACAATGTATACGTAGGTTGCAAGAATACTTGGTATACATTACCAATTTCAATTTGAATGAAAATATATGATTTTCTAGCACAGCGCAAGGATAAGAGGAAATTTTTGGGAAGACGTTTCAGTGCATAGGGAATGTATGGTAGTTATTTCAAAAGTAAATAATGGCTGTTTTATACTGCCTGTCTTCAACATGTGATAAGTGGTAGTTTATTTGTGTACTTTGATGGTGCTGCATTCATCCATGATAATAGAATTGTGTCACAAACATAATATCACAAAGTAAAGTCTCAAAGAATTTATATTTCATTTCACTTCATGTCCCTATGAAACAAAGTGAAAAAATCTGTTCAGTTAGCACGCGCCACTACGTTCATGATTGCTGGAAGTGTCATTTGGGAAATCACACTTTTTATGCTTGGATACATTGTATTTGAAGAATTAACCCAGTAAGGTGCATGTACAAACTGTAAATAGCAAAAATGATGATAATAATGAATAAAAAAGTACAAATATCTGAGTTATGTTACTTGTGCATGAATATTCAAGACTACAGTACTGACATTATGATAAGGAGACAAATGTTTTCTTTGCATATGACTTCTGTACTGATGTCTACTTGTGGCAAACTGCTGAATATGTATACAATACCTGGCTATTTGTAAACTATTGTGTATGTAACAGGCCCAGGTGTCTGGACTTGGGGACTTCCCAACCAGTCTCCTCGGAAAGAGGTTCCAGTACAAAGCTCTCAGCAGGATGTCCATCAGTAAACTCCAAATCATCGTCAATGACCTCCACTCACAAATAGAAAGTAAGTCCTTCACGCGCACTCATTATATGGTATAATGTTTACATTTGTCTCCTCAAATCAGACATACTGTATAAGGGTGGTAATCTGGTTCAGTCGGTAGCACGTCTGTCTTCCAATCCAACTGACCCGGGTTCAATTCCCAAGTCTATTCTGAGTAATGTTGTGTGTAATCATACTGTCCCCTCTAGTAGGAGGCAAAACACTCTGTCCCCCGGATAGGACATAAATTGGAGGTCCGGTGTGCGAGAGAGTCACAACTCATGCACGTAACAGATCCCACTTCATTTAATCATCGCTGAGAGCAGGGTGTTTAACCAGGTGAAATGGTCCTGCCTCACATCCACATGAACCCCATGGAAATCCAGCTAGTGCAGCTGAATATGTAGGCTAACCGGCCACCTTCTCAGATGAAAAAGGAAATAAACAATAAGGCAATTGTACAAAGATTTGGAAAGGACGTATGTTAACTAGAAGGCAAGATAAAGATATTGAAAAACAAACATGACTACGTACCACAACAAAGTTTGCAATAGTTTTATCGCTTACGGTCAAAATACCAACACAAATTGGCACTAACTTTGATTGTTTATATGCCATACAAATGTTCATCATATTGTAATTTAATTTTCTCAAGAGTTAAAGAAGTTTTTGATG
The DNA here is from genome assembly GCF_040938485.1 of Diadema antillarum. Taxonomy (NCBI): domain Eukaryota; kingdom Metazoa; phylum Echinodermata; class Echinoidea; order Diadematoida; family Diadematidae; genus Diadema; species Diadema antillarum. The sequence goes on from NW_027270958.1 coordinate 1,948,264, forward strand.
TAAATGACATTTGATTTCTGATCTCTGTTTGAGGAAATCCACAAAACTATATGACAAAATCAGCCAAAAAGTAATGTCACAAATCTGGACTGGAAACCAGAATCATCTAAATAAAGCTGCTACGTTGGTAGGTTGTTGATCCATTGTTTTTATTTGAGCTTGTTATAGTGCAGTCATTTTCCAGACTGATTGAAAACTTGGGCATCATAGATGTAATATGCAACATGTATCACATGCGTTTGCATAAGAACTCCCAATGAGCCATAAGTTGTGTCTTTCCCCTCCCTTCCTCAGGGCTGAATGAAGAGCTGGTGCAGTGTCTCCTGGCGAGGGACTCTTACAAGAGGGAACAGGAGTCAAGACTGATTGACATAGAGGACCTCAATAGGTGGATTCGCATGAGTGAGTCAGGGGGCCCAGCTGACCCCAGGCTAGGATGCATCAATGTTTAAGCCTCAATACACCAGAGGCTACATCACAAATAATGCCTCTGGTGGTTCTAGGGTTAATTGCCCCTAAAAATAAAGTGGGATTACCTGCAAAATTACATCCAAATTGGGCCTCTCTTTTCTCAGGGTCAAACTGTTCTGTTGAGTTCAATTGACTTTGTCAAAAAAACACTTACACCAAAATTCCATTTTGTAAATAAATAAGTTCTGATTTTGGCATACATTCTAAGAAAATCTAACTATAATTTTTGAATAACAAGTGGCAAATTGATGTAAAATACAGATTTAGTGACATTTCTGGTAAATCAAAACAAAAATAATAATATATAGAATATTTCATGACTTTTTTGGAAATGCACACATTACTAATATCATATTGGAATGGAATTGATACTAATCTTTAATCGCATGAAGCCGTCATATGATATATAATTTTGACACTTTCTTATTTTGATTTTTTTTTCATTTACCATCAAAACTTTAATTTAGATAAACATATGTTTGTTTGACTTGATTATTTTAGTTAGTCGGTGTTAATGCTTTGACTTGGTTTTGATTGTAGTTAGAAATTTGCAGTGCACATCATATCGCATTGCACATTTTACAAATTTTGACAAGATTTGATGATTACAAATACTTTGTGTAATGTGATTTCTTTCAGTACTCTCTATTGACGCAAATTTCTTACTTTAAATATGATCTGCTTCTGCAGAAGCTATTTCTTGACAACCACATCTTTTCTTTTAGTACATGGCCATACACGTGTAGTCATCAAGTCATCTGCATGGGCTATGTTGAAAATTTGTCAGTGCATTTTGTTCCTATATCTGTAAATTTATGTTTAGTTACACAGTGTGTTTATTCCAATCTATGATGTATTGTCAAACTTTACCAAATGTATCGCTGTAAAAGACCCATGAAATTTTAGAGTTGATGAGTGAAGTCTACATCTTATCTGTATCGGTCTCATTGTGTAACATGCATGTCATTTCTGCACGCTCATCATTGCACCACCTACAATACATGTAACAGAATTATTCCCAAATGATTTTTTGCTTGTTGTGCATTGTGTAGTCAACAAGGAATATGCAGATCATGACATTTTGTGGTTCACTGCAATACTTATTGATGTATTGATGTTGTGATGCATTAATGTTGTAAGTTGGGGTATTAATACCCTGCAACTGGGATTGGTGGGCTGTAACCTCGCTGACAGGTGATGCGATGATGTGGTAAAGCAGGGGTGTAGATACCCTGCTTTTGGGATCGGCATCAACTCATCATCTGACAAAGCATTGCAGTGGCGCACGAAAACGTCCTGATCTCTATATTCCTTGGTGAACACACATTGCAAGACAAAGCAAATAATCATATTAGCGAATGATTGCAATTTCCCCAGTGAGCAACATCTCTAGCATTTGTAAATGAAAATCACAGAATATTATAGCACCTCCCTCATCATTATCAAATTGTATTTGTTTGATAGCATGGCATTTGCTACAAGAGAAATGTCACATTAATCATTTGTGTGTTTGTTTGTTTGTTTTTTCCCCTTGTGTTCTTCCCTCTTCTCTCTCGTTTCCTTTGATCCTCCCACGATGTTTGTTCTGTGACAACTTGTTGGGACTGGGATACGATATCCATATCCCTTTTACCTGCATGTCTCCCGAAATCACCCACAAATCTCTACATCTATGCTGCCTGGTTTTAACTGGAATCACTTGTGTTGATTTTTGGCAAAAAAATTATGAAAAAAAAAATTATACAATTTATTTTTGGAGTGGGATCATCTCATTCTTCCTCTCACACTTGTGTAATCAATCAAAGGATTTGATCTAGAAATCTGAAAAGTAAACAAAACAAAGACACAAACTTTGAAGGACGGGTTGAAGGAATGACAACTTTTCCTGTACTTTTTAAGGAGTTCTGATAATTGGTAGGAGGTCCTTTGACTCTCACCTTTTCCCTCTGTTTTTAAGAACATATATACTCGGTGCTTGACACTTTACACAATTTGCCTCTGCATTTACTCTGTAGCAATCATTTAGAACGATATAAGCTTTTCCCCAGCTATATTACTTATGAAGATGTTTGATTTCAAGCTTTGCGATGGAATTTGTAATTGCCTGTACATTTACAATCTCTGAAGAGACAAGAAAATTGAATATTACTCTAGGTCATAACAAAGGCTCTCTTATTTGCACTCATTTGTATCTCATGTAATCGTGGTACCAAATACTTGCTTTATGCGAAGAGAAATCAAAGTTGACTTTATTACACTGATTGATTTCTTCAGTATTTTTGTTACATCTAAATTCTTCAAATCACTTTCACGGTCAACAGAGACTCCAACCCAAAGTACCTTCTCATCTGGAGATTCTCCCGCCTGAAACCCCTAGCAAACGGGAGACTCAAAGTTGATGTGTGCGAAGCGCGAAATTCCCATGGTTCTAGATGCTCTCTGGTGCTATCTAAGGCTTATTTTTTCAACATACGATAGAAATATGAAAGAAATCCTTTCCAACGGGAGACAAAGAGCCAGGGCGGGAGAAATTAAATCTCAAACGGGAGAACGGGAGATTTTGCAAAAATGGGTTTTCGGCGGGAGATCTCCCGTCGAAAACGGGAGAGTTGGAGTCTCTGCGGTCAATGCCAAATAATGCACGTATCTAATTGTGAAACTAACGATTGCTTAAATATGCATCTTCATTATCATGTAACTGCAGACACAATGTTAAGGAGGTATTTGGGCTGGTGTAGGGGAGCTGCTTTCGTCACCTATCTGTTCATGTGTTTCATGCAACACTTTTTGCACATGGAGGTCACATGCTCTTGGCAAAATGGATCTACAAAATTTAGTGCCCTTAGTCCAAGACATACATATATGTGTACTGTGTAGGTGCCCCAGGGGGCCTTCTTTTTGCATGATTGGTCATCAGCCAAAAAGGGGGAGTCCCCATTAATCTTGAAAGCTGTCTGGCCCCACCAAGATGGCCTACGTGGCTGGAAGCTATACCACATTGTCTGACTGTCTGGCTGTTTCTGTGGGTTAAAGGTTGCATGTCTTCAGTGGGGTACCCTGTTCCCAGAGAGGTGCTGGAATTTCTTTAGACATTGCACAACCATGTATGTTTCTATAGGGAGTGGGGTTAAAAATTATCACAGATGTGTGATGTTTGATATCAAACAAAAATGTTGGTTTATTTGCGTACCTCCTTTGTAAATTTCCATACACCCAATTCTCTGTGTGAACCTGCTCAGGCTAATTTCTGACGGGAAGGTTTGGTATACCAGTGTACTTTCGGCATCTCTATTCCTTTACTCTAAAGAAAGGCAGAGCTGGCCTAAATGTCAGCAGTTCTTATAAAGAAGTGCTGCTTTGGTACTCTCGGTGAAGGATTCAAGCTATTTCTGTTTTTTATTGCTTGTCATCCATGTTCAGGATAGAAGTAACAGGAGGACACAGAAAGAGGGCTGTGCAGGTTATGATAATTTGAGAAGTACAGTGCACTCCCATTATAACGAACACGGTTAAAACAAAATTCCGGTTACAGCAAAGTAAGAATTCAGGCCGCAACATTATCCGGTCTGTGTATTTCTATTGTTTACAAGTATTCGTTTGGTTATAACGAAATTTCGATGTCATGAAAGAAAATTGCCGGTCCCGACGACTTCATTATGGCGGGAGTCCACTGTACATGTATAGATGCAAAAATCAGTACCTTGTAGTCATATTCTTCATTATCTGGTAACTGTTTGACCTTTAACCCTTCATGTGCCAAGGCACTTCAGAAACTTGCCAAGCACTGTATATACAGCATTTAGCACCCCACTCGCAGACAAAGCTGAGCACCTCAGTCCAACAGGAAGCCCCAGGTGACACAGTTTGGATTAGGGGGGATTAGGATATATCTACTCATCGACCATTAGTTTCCAGATGTATATTGTATCTTCCAATTGACAAACAAAGCACCATATTAAAAGGGTTTGAGAAATCATGGACGTGGAACTTTTCCAAATAATTATGTGATATTCCTGCGATCAGTAATAGACACATTGGTTACTGTGTTGTAAGTGGCATTTCAGTAGACACAACAACTTCTACTAACATCACCTAATATGCATGTTTTATAGCATGTTTGCTTACCGGAAATACCGTACCAGGAATTTAACCACCTACATAGTCTTGAATGCATTCAGTTAAACTTTGCACAGCATGAAATCATCCGGAAACATATTAATCCAACTGCAAAACACAGTGTAAGCATCCAAAAAATGTCATGATTTATGTAGAAAATGAAGGCCTTGTTGCACAAATACATGTAGTTTGGTGTAAAATCAAATATTGGAATCAAGCATACGGGCTGTAACTTCAATTTTCATGAAATGGGGATACTGCATTTAGGGTGGGATGTGTTATATATAATTATGACTTATCATTTGATTGAAAAGGCCCACATGAAAAAAAAAAAAACAACAGACACTGAATAAAGCTGATGGTCCTCAGATTTTGGAACATTGAAGTTGTATTTGAGAAGGAAACCAACAATACCCTTGTGGAAAAAGGGGAAAAATACTGAATCATCAATACTGAATATTTTTGCTATTATTCTTAATTTCAGAGCTTTTCTTTCTTATTCCCCCCCCCCCCCCCCCCCCCCCCCCCTTGGGATCAGATCAACCCCTGTCGATGCGCTATATTGGTGGTCAGCTGTGCCCTCTGTTTCTAAAACAGGGCAGGTCAAAGCTTTGCTGATATTCGAAGTAGCAAATCTATCATACTTTTTGGGAAGGCACATGGAGAAGTACATGTACAAGTTGTATCCATGCGAAGTCGTAAAGCATGTGTAAATAATGCTACTACACTATAACAATAATACCATTAGCCTTCAAAGTCAATTACCAGAGTAATGGAGTCTTTTTCATTGATTTTGCATCAAAAATTTTTCAGCTACCAGTGTCTGTCTTTGACCTGCCCTGTAATGCAATTTGCATAAATCCATCATTTTTTATGGAATCAAGACTTGACATATTGTAACCATACATGTTCCATTCAATTCTAATTTCGTTAGAAACTTAATTTAGCATGAAAGAATGTTTGAGATAGGGGCAAAAGTACGACCATAGCTGTACATACTCACAGCTCTCTATTCTGGATTCTGGGTTGGCTTTAGTCACACAATGCTTGAATGGTATGCATGTAGACTTTTATGTTCCAGTTGCTCCCTTGTTGGGACTTTCCCTGTCATTTCTGACATGATACTGTGACAAAAGGAAGATAACAAAATTCACATACAATTCATACAATTGTATCTTACGTCCTTGGAGAAGATGTTTTTACCCACCATGTCCCTCTTGACCCAGGTGTATAAATGGGTACCTGGCAACGCTAGGGTAATAGTTATGGCAGTGCCCTGTGGTAGAACAGTGGCAACACTGAAGAGGCTTCCCTGGATAAATAAAACATTATTATTATTATTATTATTATTATTATTATTATTATTATTATTATTATTATTATTAGTATTATTATTATCATTATTATCATTATTATTATTATTATCATTGTTATTATTAATAATAATAATAATAATAATAATAATAATAATAATAATAATAATAATAATAATATTATTATTATTTTTTTTTTATTATTATTATTTATTATTTTTTATTATTATTATTATTATATCTAAATGTTAAGCATGGAGTGCTTACAGTAGTGTACATCTGTTACTATGTAGTTAAGATGCATCTACTAAGTTTCACAGGATGATACATATATACGTCCCAATAACGTCCCAATACATCCTTTGAGGGGCATTGTGGAATGTCAACTGAGCTGCATTATGGTCCCCATGCAATGCTCCTACCACAGTATCGTGTCTCACTGTCTGAAAGGAGAATGAAACCCAGATATATAATCTATGAGAATAGAGGGAATGAAGCAATAGTAGTAGAACACATCAGCAAACTTTGAGGGAAATAGGACAATCCCTTCTAAAGTTATGAAGTTTGTAAAGTTTTTATGCAGTCATTGCAGGATGAGAAGACTAAATACTTTTTCATGTCAATGGACAACATTAAACAAAAATATTTTTTTTACAAAAATCAATATATTTTCACTTTTCTAGCATCATGAATAATCTCTTTGCTTACACGTTGTACCTCTTTCAGAAAGCAGGGGGAATATTTTTTCTCTAAACATACATTGTATGTCAGTGGCAATTAAGTCAAGGAAATGACTGTGTACTTCTTATTAAAAATGAAATTTAGTAGAATTTTCTTTATATTTTCTTTTTTGTTGTTGTACATACGTGACTCACAAACTGTAGCAGTCTTCTCATCCAGCGATAGTGTCACCAAAACTTTTAATATTCATAACTTTTCAATGGATTGTCTGATTTTCCTCAAACTTCTCTTCTCTGATATGTTTTTCTATCACTGCACGCACTCAATCAACGTGTATATTTGGGTCTCATTCCCCTTTAATCTCAAGTAGTGTCTTTATATGTGGTCTTCATTGCATCACACTGTACATGCATTCTGCTTTAGCTGTCACCTTCGCATTTGGTGTTCACCTCTTCCAATATCCTTCTGGCAACCTTTTCGAAGCATGTCAATGTACAACTATGTCTACACCATTATGAATGGCTACTGCTGTATATGTGTTGGAGAAAAGGCAGTTATATGTCTGTAAAAGGAACCTGCAATCTTTCTCATCAAACTGGGGCAAAATGAACAGACTGTCTTGCAATTCAGCAACTCTTTTGGGATCCTCTTTTACAAAAATCATGTGTATTTGTTATTACGGTGGAAGCTTTGCTGTTTATGAACAATTTTTATGCTTTTTTTCTGAAGAGAGAGCCCTACTGTGACAATATAATATCATACGGATGTTACATCCAGGGGCGGATCCAACTAGAGTTCCAAAAATGGGGGGCGGCAAAAATATTTCTGGTGCCACTTCCAGGTTTCATCGGCTTACAAGCAAGGGGAGGGGGGCTTCAGCGCATTTTTTGCTGCTACTACAGTCGGCTGACAAAGATGGTGTCTTCAAAACTTAAAGGGGGGCGCCCGTGCCCCCTTTCATTTTTTTCTTTTTATTTCTTTTGTTTAAAAAAAATGGGGGTGCCCACCTCTGATCCGCTTTAAATATGATGTCACAGAAGTAAACTTGTAGAGCTTCAAAGGCTTGAGCGTCAGCATTGTTCTCATCAATAAACACACTTTGAACTATGGGTTTATGTACTTTGGTTCAGTGTATTCAGTGGCAATATTCATATGGACCATAATGTTTGAAACTATTCCATAATAACAAGAAAAAAAAAGTGTTTATCATAGGAAAGACATGATTGGCCGTACCAAATGTCAGTGACAACAGTTTTTCAGAGAACAGCCGCGAGTGATGGCTACTACCTGTGTGGGGTCTTTGGCAAGTTTTAGACTTGAGGCAAATGACAGAGCCAAAGAATATTGTAGAAATTAGAAGCATCATTAAGTTTTCCCCTGAAAATTACTGCTTGACTTTGAATTTATTTATAAAGGTATAGGTGTTATGACACACCTTTGAAGCAACAAAAACAACAACAAACCAGGGATTGTCCAGCACTTGAAAATATTTTTAGATTTGGTTTGTACATATACTGAATGTATTACTTAGAATGGTTGAACTGGAACCAACTATAAACACATAAATGTGTTGGGTCAACTCCCTGGTCAAAGTTTGTTCTCATGTTTGTACACAAGAAAATTGATGTCTACATGTAGGTTTAAAATCCTGTTAACTTTAGTTTTGGGCAACTTCCTTGTAAAGAAAAAAAAAATTTTGATTTTTCTAAAAATCTGGGTACAAATATGCAGTTTGTTGTACTTGTGTGTATGGTATTGTAAGTGTCATGTCCTTTCATGTACACATTTTATTAGCAGCCATGTGTATTGTGTGCTTTCTCCTTGCCACCATTTTGCTTTAGCTGTCAAAGTCTTGTGTGATACTCTCCTTGACAGCACATAGACATTTACTGTCAAGTTACCTTTTCTTTGCAATGTGTGAATAATTCAATCTGGATTAACCAACGTCCGATTTCTTCTGGTCCCACATCCTCCTACCACTTTGTACGCCTCTCGTCTGCAGACTTACAGCAGAACAACAACAGCACGCTCATCAGCAAAGAGTCGCTCGGGGAAGACGGCCGTAAGCAGCGCCACCAGTACGAGGCCCTCCTGCGGCTGCTGGGCAACACCCTCCCGGCGTCGGGCAAGAAGTGCTTCTGCGGGGTCAGCCGCAGCTCCTCAGTGGTGTCCAACCGCTCCGCGTCCAGCCCCGAGCCGGACACCATCGGGGTGCGGCCCCCGCCCCTGAGCCCCATCAGCCCTGGCTCGTGCCGGTCCGAATCCACCGTGAACAGCCTGACGGAGAGTCACGCTTCCAGCCCGGAGATGACGTGGGTGCGGCAGGCCATCGTCCGCTACTGGCACAATTGACCGGGCCCATCACCCCAAAATTCCTCCCTCTCTCTCTCTCTCTCTCTCTCACAAAGACAGTCATAAACACACAGATAAAATCACTGTACACTTGTATTTCCAACTTCATGACCTCTGTAACATTGCATTCTGATATTCAAGCAGTCTTTTTCACACCCTTTTAAGCATACTTAATAGATCTATTACTTTGTATCAAGCTTTGCTGCACATTGTAGGTGTAAGGCTTATGAAAATATTCTCCCTGCTATTAACACTGAACACAGAATGTCTGTCATGTCTACGACATTATGTCTCTTGTCCAAGGACAACATTCTTCTTCTTTTTTTTTACTGGCAACAAGCTACATTTTTTTTTAATAGTCCATCATAATGATGTGTTATCATTTAAAAGGGTAGAGTGGTAATCACCACAGTTGCTGATGTGCGTAATCAATGATGTTGAAGCTAAAGTCCAAGTATGATTCCATGTGATAGGGTAACAATCTGTCTTATTTTCACTGCATAGGTGCAATTACTTTCACATTGTGTTTCCATGTAAAAGCTACAGTTGTGAGTTTGTCAAACAGACAGGTACATGTACATGTAAGTGGAATCTACGCTACACATATAAAGTGCATTCAATCAGTATGACTATCAAATTGGACTGGGGGAGAGAGAGAGAGAGAGCGAGAGAGAGAGAGATGAATATTTTGGGAAGTGAAGATATGTCAAATATTTGAAACGAAAAAACCCACACAAATTATGAAATTTTATCTTCTGAGATGTAAAGGTTGCTCTTTATATTGTACACAATGTGTCCTCTTGAAGGATCACAGAACTAGACAACTTAACTCGGAAACTTCTCACATTAAGTATTGCATATCAAACACATGCTGTATAAAGAGAGACATATATTTGTAAAATGTTAGTATTTATTCATCTGATATTGATATGTATTCACGAATAATCTCTTTCCTGAATGTCAAACATGATTTTGCTCTTTTTACTAGAGTGAAGACAACATTGAAACAGGTATCAATGTGATGTTTAGTAGGTGATGCTGCATGAACATGGTATAGGTTAACCTTGGAAGGCCCATTTCTGGTACAAATGGGCTAGGGGATAGATGTGTTGAAATGTAATGGTCTTCAATGGGTTAAGTTTTTATTTTAATTGTATCCAGATGTCATGTATACAGTATAAATGAGACACAAATAGTGTTTTTGTGTGCTACAATGTGACTAATTGGAATGGTTCAAATCCAAGTATGAATTTTGAATTTGAAATATACGAGTCTACAATACTGTGTTGCATTCAGTGTGCAGAGCATCAAACCAAATCATGTCTTGAATCTTTTCTATTTAGCCAAGCTGCAATTGTGAAATATAGATATGAAACAAAAATCCAGTAGATAGAATCCAGAGAATAATTGTCCTTGGCATCAGAGGAAGGACAAAAATAAGTCAATTATGAGCATACCTGATTCTAATGGCAGGGCTACAGGGTGAATGAACATGTCTCTAATTACATCTATGGGTGCGTTCAAGCGCTCTCCCAAAAGCGTACCAAACCCATGCCCATGGAGCACCCAAATTCTCTTTAAGTGTGCAACATACCATATCGTACTATGGCAAGCCAAAAATGGACCACTTCCCAACATGCTCCAAAAGCATACCATAACAGTATCAAAAGTTGGCATGAAAGATTGCGCGTAACACACACATACGCCATAAGGCAAAGAGTTTATTCCTTTGATCAGGACATCTAAAAGTAGCTTAAATAGGCCCATCCGGTGAATGACCCCGGATGCTACAAAATACGTGACCCCTTCTAAAAGTAACTCACGAGGTACGCTGTCTCTACAGGGTGCTTGAATGCTCAAGATCTGGCATGGTAAGGTATGGTATGCATTGGATCAGTTCACTTTGGTTTGTTTTTGAGCACTCGAATGCAGCCTACTTGTATGTGACTTAACCCATAAAATGACATTCTTGAACATGAAAGAGTTTGCTGTTTTGAACATTAGAAAATTTATGCACTCCACATAACTTTAGTGGGAAAAAGACTAAACAAACATGCAAGTATACTTGGAGATACATCTACTACAACAGGCACAAGAAATCTATTATCTACAAAATCATGAACAAGCACAGTGCATGAAATTGGCCAAGTGCAAAATATGAATCATGCAAAAGCTTCTTCACTTTCATGGTGTTTATTTTAAGTAAGATTGTCTTCAAAGCTTTAAGAAAAAAGACATGTGTTTGGGGAGTTTCAAATAAAGACTACAAAATTTAAGAATGGGCAATTTTATGCAAACCATGTGCAGGTAAACTCAAGTAATTCCAGTGATTTTTGCCCCATATACAATTATGCATCGCTGCCAAATCTACGATCTGATGACTGTTAGAACCTGTGTGAAATGTCATTGTTGACGATCCTTCATCGATCACTTTAAAAGTATGGATTTCTGATCATAGTTTGCCAATAAGCATAATCCACCTTGCCGTGCTGTGCATTGTTTGCGGCTTTGAAAACCATGCTGCTTTAGAGATGTCAGTAGACATACAAACTTGTAATAGTACTGGTGACTGGTCTGTCAGTATATCATTCAATAATTGTGCTAACAGTTGAGTCTGCTCTTCTTCACAGCATTAAGACAGTCATGGTTACAGGTGTGCTGTCGTTGCTTTTACTCTACAATGTAGTTAACCCGTCAAGGACACACTGATTTTGCTATAACACGCATTTTCCATGGACACCTGCCGAGTATACTCAAGACTAGTCTTCGAAGGGTTATTTTATCAGTGTGAAAGTGAAGACTAGTCAATGGTGAATCATCACCTCACATTTCAGCATTTTTGTCCCCACGAAATGGAGTTTTGGTTTGGCGAACCAAAGTTTGTCCTTTTATGTATGATGGAACATCTGTACCGTGACTGTTGGCAACATTGTTGTCTTGTCAACATTGTTGTCTCAGCAACATTGTTGTCTCAGCAACATTGTTGTCATGACAACATGGAGCTATTGATGTAAGGACAGTACATGCAGCAATGTCTGTCTGTACCTAAAAACAAAACAAGTCAAGAGAAATAGCTATGTTTTGTATGCTTTACTAGATCTCGGTGGATAAACGATCGCGATTGAATGATTTTTCTTGGTACACCCTGTATCTAAAAAGGACTCCGTACCATTCACTGCAGTGCTACGAAGGAGAAGAGCATTTCAGAGATGATGAGTTTTGCAAATGAGGGGCATAAATCTATCGCCTATCTTTTACTGTCAAATGATGTGATGTGAGTGTTCTATGTAGTGGAGCTTTCTTTGGTATTATCCAGCTAGTTAAAAGAATAAAAGAAATCATGGCTTTTTTATATCTGTCCTAATAATGTAAATAATATCATGTTCATAATTTACTATGTTTCAACTCTGTCAATATTCTTTGCAACATTGTGTTTTCAAGACTTACACAAACAGCAATAAAACAGCAACTTGCGATCTGCTTCACAGAAATATTTTTTGCTACATTACTTTGGCATTCTAAGCAAGTTTTAAGTGTTTGTGAAAAAACTTTTGTTAATTAGCTCATTTAGATTGTATTCTATGATGAGAACACAATGTATTATTATCAGACTTCGATATAAATAGGACTTTCTTTTTTGCTTCAACGATGTGTATATCATTTCTGTGATAAAAGAGTGACTTCATTTTTTTTTTACTTGTTGAATTATTTGCCTCTGCACGAAATATGCGCTTAAATGTTTGTATATCAGCATAAAAGCTCACCTACATATAAGATAAGAAAATATTTTGCTAATGAAAATCGAAATATCTATCTGTATACTTGTGTAGAAACGTATAAAGTTGTATATCGCAACAGTAATGGCAAAAAAAAAAATGTCCATGCGCTTTCGTACTCTGGGTTGGCCATGTGCATTTTTCTCTGAACCATGTTGAAAGTGTGCTAGCATATGCATTTGCTTGAATGTAATGTCTGAAAATGATAGTTACAAAAAAAATATCTGAATTTAGATGAAGATGGCTAATATAGCAAAAAAAAAAAAAAATGTATAGCCATTATGAAGTACACAGAGAGCATCAGAAAATATCTCTTCAGCTTTGTTAGAAGAGCAAAGATATTTTAAATGCAGTTCTAGCTCAGAATAGAGGTCAGTGAAGCAAGGGGGGGGGGGGGGGAGTAATCTCTTCATTTAAAACTTGTCATCATGTGGGGTGTACAGTGAGTGCACATGCTATCTGCAACTACACTTGCTTTTGTAGACAAAACTAATGACTAACGGTGGTTAGGCGTAGCTGTCATTAGAGTGTAACTGTTAGAGATAATTGGTGATAGACCATGTCAGAAATTAGCTATTAGTTAACTTTTCTTTTCTTTGCTTTGTTTTCATTCATGCAATTGTCTTCCAGGATATCTTCATTAAAAAAAAGGACTGAAAAAGAAGAGGTAAACAAACATTTGACACATAAAGGAAAAGAAATTGGTCAAACTTCTGTACTTACTGTCCAAGTAAGTTCTATGGAAATATGTGTCATACACCACTGTTCAAATGACACAGAGTTTGCAGTTTAATTTCTTTCAATTCTTCTTTGTGGACTTAAGTTTACTGTAATCTATGAAGTGTGTTAAAACTGTGGAAAAAAATGCGAGGCTTTACACATGTTTCTGGTGGGATTTTTGAGTGGCTGCATTTCTTGCAGAGTGGCAGAGATAAACAGCGCCCTCACACCCCTCATGCACCACAGGTAAAACAATGAGTAGCCACACGTGTTCACTTCCTTGTGCATTTGGACAAAACATTTCCCAAAACTCGACTAATGGTATTTGTGCCCTGTTCCCATTACACCGTGTGTCTCTTTACCCCTTTTAAGTGTTTTGATGTCAGATTTGCACCGCCGAGGATCTTACATTTCTTCAACCCAAGTGCAAGAGCAAAGACCAGGTTATGTAATACCTGTGTGACTTTCATACTAAAACCTGTAAATCATTGTAATAATCACAATCTTTAAGCCATATGAGACGAGATGGTTAAATAAAACAAAATCAGTCGTGTACTTTTATCTTTTTTTTTGGGGGGGGGGGGGGGGAGGGAAGGGTAGTTGGAGGTGTGCTTTTTGAGGACTGTTTTATGAGAAGTGATGATGATGCCTTATCTGACCCCAAAACTTAAGCAGTTCCATTAACCGAGTTAATTGCACTTTGTAATGTTACTTTAACAGTCTCATATTTCTTTCTTTCTTCCTTTTCTTTTTCACTGGATGATTGCAATCCAGTTTGCATCTTAAATTCTGATTTTCCCCCAAGGGACTTTCTCATATGAACTCAACAGGGTCAGTATACCTGTGTGGAGTCCAATTTTTTTGATAATATGGTGATCTGCAGAATGCATTATACAAACTTTGCAGCTGGAAGGATTGAAATGGGGGGAATGTGTGTCAATCACATGACCAAAAAGGGGTAGTCAATCTTCTGTCAGGAAAATGCTGACAGTAATACTCTTGGTGAAAGCTACATTAAAAACTTCACTGCATGTACGCTCTGACTGAATGCTTGAATGTACATGTCTGTCGAATATCATGGCTTGAAAGCACATTACCATGACATTTACGAAGGATTTGACCCAGTGTGGGCACGAACCTCACTGTCGACGGGAGTTGGTATTGTGTAATTACGGGAAGGATAAGGATGAAGTTCAGAAATATCCACTGTTTGTGTTGCGGATTTCAGCATGTGTACAATACGAGGTTAGCTGCTGCACTTTGGATAGATGGTGGGACATGAAATGCCCCATCTCAAAGGCAGGTTCACTACGAGGTACAATGATTATGATTTACATATTACCAACGAATCAGCTCACAATCAATGCATTTTTTGCATACTTGCTGCCGTGGTGATAGCAATAGAAGGTGGTTATAAATGCTTGTTCTGCAGGGTGGTCGAAATGGGGCCCGGCAAGCAATGAAGGGGGTTGCTCTGTTATGGTAGCAATTAAACCAGCCATCATTTTCCCCCCTTCTTTGTGACAACTATTGCAGCTGTGTACAGTGCATCTTGTGCAAAAGAAAAAGGATAGAACTTTGTTATAATATCGTGAAAGCGGAATGTACATATGGAAGGAGTATCAGGTGGGGTAAGAGCTTTAAAATGGAGAAGAGACTTTGTAAAATACTGTGAATATTCCATTCCACCATCCCAAATACCACGAGCACTCTGTCACCCACCCCCCCTTTTTTTTTTTTTATTCTTCCAGGAAACGAGGACAAGATAATGTCTCCTTGCTCAATTGTTCTTGCCTCCGAATCTTCTCTGAGTTAGAACCCATTTTATCATTTGTTGCAGTAATCGCAATGGCCTTGTTGATTGCTGTACTTGGTGCACTCCAAGGGTGTTGTACTGTAATATGAGCCCATGACTTCTCGGCAGCTTCGATGGGTGGTAAAATGAATGACAGCTTTCGTTATTCTTATACGAAGAGAGTGCAAGAATGATGTTGCATCTTGATCTTTTAATATTTCCTTTTCCTAATTTTTAAAGATTACTGTGACATCTTTCTTGTTTCACCCCCAAACTGCACTTCTTGATCTTTTAATACCAAAAATCAAGTAACAGAAACTGAACAGATTTTGAACACGATGCTTGTACCACATGTGTTCATGTACAAATACGGTGATTAATGTGTTGATTACCAACCATGTTGACGTGATACGAGGACGCCGTTTTTTTGAAAATGATGTACCTGTAATTATATGTTGTAATATTAAAGGACTTACATAATTACATAAAAGTGACTTGTAAAATTCATTATACACAAGTTCTGCTACTCGCCTGCTTCTTCTGTGGTTTTTCAGTGTCTGAACTATGGTGGATGTGAATGTGTGAAGCTCTGATGTACTGAAACATTGTGTGTCCAAATGAAAAATGACAAAAATCAGATAAGATATTGAAGATATGACATATTGAATTTTACATTTTTTTAAAAAAACATTTCTTGACCAGTCCTTACAAATATTCAAATGAGCGAGTTGATGATGTCATGCCCTCACAATTTTTCATGTATGTAATACAAGTAAAAGCATGTTCCCTTACCTAGATTAACAGTTGTTCATTTTAATTTTGGGTGGTTTTAAGGCAAGTTTAATATTTAAACAGCTGAAAAATTAGATTTTTTATTTTTGTTTAAATTTCTGTTGGCCTATACCAAATGAATAAGAAATTGTGAGAGCATGACATTTACTGATTTTGACATTCATAATGACTGGCCAAGAAGTGTCTTCTGATAATTTCAGAATGTCATAACTTCCTTTAATATTTCTTATCCTATTTTGATCATTTTTGCACTGTTCTGCAGGGAATTTTTCTCTCTTTCTTATTGAAATTGATACACTTTTGGGGTGGATTTCTTCTTTAAGTTCTCTTTTGGTCTTATTTTTCTGACATCACTGCCATCACATGTCTGTCCTGGACTTGAAATGAAAGTGTGATTGCAAATTACACGTACACATTTAAATAATCAATCACTCTATAGCAGAGGGATTTCACAGCCTGGTCAAAACAGGAGTTCCCCGGTCACACTCGCTTTACAGAAATCTGCATACACGCTCAGTAGGTCTGTAGTTACCGTACATCTACAAGGCTTTTATACTCATCCATGGAGACTGCCATTGCTGCAGCTCTGTTATTCCCTACTCCAATGCAGAGACTCCAACTCTCCCGCTTTCGACGGGAGATCTCCCGCCGAAAGCCCATTTTTGCCAAATCTCCTGTTCTCCTGCTTGAGATTTAATTTCTCCTGCTTGAAATGATTTCTTACTTAGTGTCATCATATGTTGAAAAATAAGCCTTAGATAGTACGAGATAACATCTAGAACCCTAGAGCTGGACCCCGGCCACAAGGAACTTCGCGCACATCAAGTTGGAGTCTCCCGTTTGCTAGGGGTTTCAGGCGGGAGAATCTCCAGATCAGCAGGTGCTTGGGGTTGGAGTCTCTGCCAGTGTTACATCAAGACCAACAGACAAACACATCAGACACTGGAGGACTATACAAAGGCAATATTAAACAAAACTGAAAACACACAGCACACAGTATTAAAAATACATCTTGACATTTGTATATTTTTACAATTTCATACAAGTACAATTGGATTGGTGTCTAAACTCACTAAGTATATGGCATATACACTGAGGAGTCTTATCCATTGATACAGTCTTTACTGACCTCCATGGGTGTCATAAGTTGCAGGTGTTAATAAAGAACCCTTTAGAATTGAATATAGCCTTCTATGTACTTGCATGGGAATGGGACAATCAAGGAGTTTCCAGTTTTGACAAGAGAAACATTAACCCTTGTAGCTTTTTCCTGGTTTCCTGGAGACATGTACAGTCAAAATTCACTGTAGCAAGATCAGGCGTATCGAGGTATTTCTCGTAGTGAGCTAATAGCTATGAGAAACACCACAAAATGAAGCAGCCATGGTGTATGGTCATTGCATGTGTAGGGTATGTGGTCCCACACAATCATATTCATGTCTGTGTAAATAACAACCTCATTATAGCCAGTTTTGCCTGAACAATATAGAATTCTTCAGCTCTTGCAAAGGTAATAACTGCGCTACACTCACACAGAGAAAATGTTCCTGTAAAACCACAAACATTAACGGGATGAAATTTTCGCGAGTTGGAGCCGACAGCCTTATTTCGCAGCATAAAACTTTTTGTGAATTGCCAGCCTTGATAGTGTACAGTATTGTACTGGCATTCAATGCACTGTATAGACAAAAACTTTTGTGCACACTTTCCTCTTGCAAATCTTGGCTCCTAACAGTAGTGAAAGTTTCATGCACACAAAAATTCTGTTTTTACAGTAATGCCACGCATTAACATACCGTACAGAACAGACTTATACACTGTGGTGTCATATATCGTCGCTGGGGTGACAAGACCTTGTATCTCAAATTTGGTGAAAATGACCTTTTTTTTATAAATGTGACACTGCACCTCAAAACAAACAAAATGTCGCCAGACATGAATTTTTAGTTAAGACCATATTCTGAAAAAGCAGACTCTAAGCTTTAAAATGATGTATAACTCAAATGAAATGGACTCTCCTAACCTATCTAAATATTGGAAAGAAAGCACAAACTCAGGAAAAATGTGAACTGAGAAAAGAGGCTCTGAAGTACAGTGTCTATTCAAGAGCTTAATCTTTACCAAACCGTGCTGGCTGTGCGATGAATGGGACAAAAAACAAGAAGTAAACCACCAGAGTAACCACAATGAAGGGATTATCAGATTAAACTGAAATCAATCATGCCTCATTAACACATTCTGTCCATAATTAATGCAAACTTTCAAGCAGTAACACTATCCTTTCAAAAGTTATTAGAGTTAGAAGTGAAGAGTGTGGACAAGGTTTTTCAGAAACGAAAAAGGGATTCTAAAGACACACCTGCTGACACTATTCTACCAAAAATATTCGAGATAAACTGCTAAAAAAAACACACTTTCCTGCCCGTTTTATGATACCAAATTTTAGCATAATGTAAAAGAAGACCTGCCCTTTCAGAAAATATGAACAACTCAAGTTCGGCTAGGTTGACCCATTTCACTTATTTTCAGTCCTCACGCAAAATCAGTGTGTGCGACTTTATGTTCGTTTTGAGGTGCACGGTCACAAATTGTCAGATAACCAGTAAGTGATGTCCTGTCCAAATCCTAGCTGTCTTACACCAAAAATGAAACCACCACGGCATTTTGTAGATACAAGGTCTTGTCCCCCCAGCAACGATATGCTATTGTGTCCGCTCTCAAATTCAAATCTCCTAAATATTCCCTAGACATCATGCATTACATTTGCAGAATATAAATAGAGGCTTGCACTAAATTCCCAGGGACTACCTTTCTGACGCCCTCATTGATCCAATGTGCCTGTGACAATACATCTCCTCCAAATATGTTATGAGAAACATAAACCAAAATTTCTGAGAATAAAAGGGGATGTCATTAATAGGTTTATTGCAATTACCAGTGGAATCAAGTTCACTGAAAGGTCTGCTAATATCAATGATCAGCATCCTCTAAACACAAACGTTTGATCATGGGTTCAAATTAAGATGGGCAACCACCTTTACCTCCATTCGGATTCCTGGGACCACAAAAAAGGGTTTGACAAACGCAACACCAGTCACGCTAAAGCCAGGACTGCCAAGAAACACAGGCTTGACAGGGTATTTTCAAATCAGTGGTGCTGATCTACAAATGCCAGAATACCTTCATGACAGAATACTGGCTAAATTATTTACTGTTAATGTAAAATTCCACAAAAGAAGGCAGGAAAAACAGACTGATACAATACAAACATCTTACAGTCAACTTTGCATAAGTCGGCAGTTGCATTAGTCAAATTCTGCCAAAGCAAATTCTCAGACCAAAATATGCAGACATTATGCATTGTTTATATCATGCGAGGAAAATATTGCCCGAGTTACAGTTTATTCTCCAGTCTAAATAGATTGGACTTATGCAGAGTTGACTGTGCATTTCTAACTGTACAAAAGAGGGAAAAGGGGGAGGGGTGGGACCTATGCTATTTCTTTCCCTCTATCATGATAATGTGATATCCAAACTTTGTCTTCACAGGTGGGTCAGTATAGATTGGCCTGTCCATTGTGCTTGGTTGAAGATTGAATGCTGCATCTTGAAAGGGTCCCACCATGGATCCACGGGTCATCCAGCCAAGGTCACCCTATTATGAAAAGAAGTAGACCAAGTTAAAGGGGGAATTCGAGGCCAGTTACAAGTTTACTAGTAGTCTGAAAAAGAAAGATTTTATGTACAAACTATACAGTAAGTTTGTGAGGCAATGACATCATTAACTCACTATTGCATATTCATATTGAATGTTCAAGTACATAAACTGTTTTGTAAGTTTTGCTTGTTTTCATGAAAACGGTTATGGACTTGAACCGTTTTCATGAAAACAAGCAAAACTTTACAATTTCATGCCTTTCGTAATTTTTATCCAATTTTGATCAAATTTTCACTGTCATGCTTGTAAAAATTAACTCTTTCTTTTCAGACTAACTTTTGGTTGGTCTGGAGTTCCCCTTTTAAGTTGAATTCATTGTCATTATTAAAGAAAAAACAAACAAACAAACAAAGAATCTCTCTAGGTGAATATTTGGGATAGCAAATGCCTGCTAAAAGTCTTCAATGTCGACTCAGGTTGGATCACTTGAAAACTAATGAATGACTAATACTTATAGAGTGATGATGAAATTCATCCAATAAGAGTTTCTCATTGTGGGTCTTGTTGTGTCATAAGTTATGAACATCTGTGCATCATGTAAACAAGTACTGTATAAGCTGTTATTTTTGCGGGGGTTTAATTTTCGCGAATTTCGTGAATCACAGTTGGATCGCGAATTTAACAACACGCGAAAATGTGCATTAACATAAAGCGTCGGCGAAAATGTGCATTAACATAAAGCGTCGGCGTCAATTCGCGAAAACAACATCTCGCGAAAATGTCTATGGCCTAGTCATTTGCGAAAATATCTGTACACAAAAATAACAGCGTATACAGTATCAACTAACCATGTATTTTGATGTGATGCCAAGATAATTTGACTCAACATAATTTGTGGTTGAATGCAACTAAAAAACAAATATATGAATGATTTAAAAAAATGAATTTGAATACAGTAGACTCCCATTATAACGAAGTCCTCGGACCCGGCAATTTTCTTTTTGTTTATCGAAATTTCATTATAACTGAACCAATAAACAACAAAAAACATAGAGCGGATAATGTTGCGGTCTGAAGTTTTACTTCATTGTAACCGGAATTTTGTTATAACCATGTTCGTTACAACGAGAGTGCACGGTAATACATGCAGTACCCCCTGCATGCTGTAAGGATTACAACCAGCACTTTTACTGGCTGTCGAGCAGAAGCTCATTTAATCAGTGGTCTAGTGGATCAGACCCCGGTCCAAATATGGTCGTAGGTTCGAATCCTGCTCGAGTATGTATACCCATGATTTATTTTGTCATGGCTACAACTAAAAAGACTGATCAATTCAGTGCTTATTAATGTTGATATAGGGCAATTTGTCAATCAGTTGCAATAAAAATTAAAAAAAAATCACTTACATTCTTAAAAGCTGGTAGTAAAAATATTAACATTGAGTGATGAAAACAAAACCACTAGTGTCTTCCTAAAGCATAGCAAGGAGGAAGAGAACAATTCCAGATCATTTGTCCAGGCACAAAACCATCCTATCCCATTTCAATGAATGAATATATGAATGAATGAATAAATAAATAAATAAATGAATAGAAATGGGGGAAAAAAGGCAAACAAATATAAAGACAATAATTCTACCTCTTCCCCCACCCCATTAGCATATCAAACTTTCCTCCTACACACCTGCTTATTTATCAAGTTTATAAACATTTTTCAATGATACACAAATGTGGGTTTGTTTGTCTTTTCCCAGAACCCAAGTACCCATTCTACCCATGTCTGTAACAGCGGACAGTCCTTACCCCTTGTCGTGCCTTGTCCTCGCTGTATTTCTCTGCTACCGAATTGAACCTCTCTCCTGCCTTAATCTTCTCCATGGCCTCCATAGCTTTGGAATGCTTCTCACACAGTATGTGCCTGACCTGGGGATGATGAGTGAGAAATGTTTCAGAATTCCAAGTACGTTTTCAGTGACCACGTGCCACCTTCTCTCATGTAGAGTGCATGTCAATGAATTAATGATGCATAGCACAAATATATCTATACACAAATGTATATTTGCATTTTGGCAAGTGATATACACCATGAAAACAAACTGTCATCACAATGGGGTGGTCTCTCAACTCTAGAATGTTATCTACAATCTAAGATGGGCAAAACTATGTAATGCTTAGGAAAGCAAAGACTTTAATGAAAGCCACTACAGCGCAGCTCAAATGAAATATGATACTGTAAATCCAGAAACATTTACAGCATGAAACTTGGTTTCATGCACATAAAATTTCTGGTTTTAAAGTACACACATTCTGTAAGTCCTTCAAAGCAGCTGTCTTGGTCATGTGACCATCGCAGCCACATCACCATACTCCTCAGCTAATCTGTTTTAAATAGAAAATCAAAACTTGTTTTTTATGCTCAATCAGATTTTGATTTTTTTTTTCTTAGTTCTTGGGTGGGGTGTAAAAATGCAATGTCCTCAATTTTTGTCTAGCAGAATCCACAAGAATACTGTAAAATTGAAAATTTTCCTGAGACAATTTCTTTTGTGACTGGCCAAGTATGATGAATTTCATGTTTTTAATTCCACAGAATCACAATGTTTTATAGTGTTACATCTTGAAGAAAAATATGCATGTTCTTATTTTTGTGCTAGTTTCTGGTCACACGAAATGTCTGAAAATTTCTACACCACGAAAATTTCCACTTTTGACCCACAGTACTGGGTACTCATGACCTCTTCTGAGATTTTGCATTACTTCAAATTTCTGAGAAAAAAGTTATGAGGCGTGTTAAGCTAATTTGATACCACTGGCACTGTCATGGAATTCAACTTCAACATTTTTGAGCTTTATACACTGCTAATGTTAAGATGATGATCAGTTTCCTCACCATTGTTCATGTTGGTGTCAGATTTTAATCATACAGTTCGACCTCGATTATCCGGCCTCCTTTTATACAGAAATCTCTATTATCCGGACGCATTCACGCAGTGAAGGACTTTCTTTTTTCATCCAAAAATTGAGAAAAAACAGTGACTTTAAACTCAGTTCAAATTTCCACAAAACTCACACAATTTACCTACAATATTCGCGACAGAACTAACATAAATTCACATCACATTATCATCGTAAAAGTAAGCAGTCATGATCTATAAATTCGCCATAATCTAGCATACATTACACCACCGTTGCGGGGTACGCTACCTGCCTAGCTGCCAGTGCACTGGGATGGCAGCTTGGATGGCAGCTATATACATTAACATTGTGTCTCCCATATCCGGCCAATTCGCTTATCCGGATGAGCGCCAGTCCTGACATGGCCGGATAATCGAGGTCGAACGGTATATTCATTTATAACCCGTTTGTTTTTCAGCTACTGTGAAAGTGGATATTTTCGCACTACTAATTTTTCGTGCTCGGCCAGGTAAGAAGAAGAGCTTCGCAGGTTTTCAATTTTACGCGAAATCAAGACATCTACTACTGAAACATATGGCAAGCAAAAATATCTGCGTGCTTTTATTTTCGCGCTAGTTTCTGGATGCGCGAAATGCGTGAAAATTCCAACTTTTACAGTATTTCATTCAGAACCTGTGGGGTGCACTCTCGGACTGTAGTGTAATTGGTCATTCAATCACTAGTATACTAGTGGTGAAACCACAGCATTTAGTGAACCTTATGGATGGATTTTTTGAAGGTGCTTACCTTGACTGCTGTTCCTCCTTTCTTCTGCTTTCCTCCCCCACTTTCATCATCCCCTCCTGTGGCTCCTCCTGCAGAAAGGACATCATGAAAGGACTTGACAAGCTGAGGTGGTGAATAAAACATCTTAGCAAGAGTTCCATTATATGTACCCCCGGTAAATTTGAGAAAAAAAGTATATGTACATGATGTATATAACTTAATGATTCAATTTAGGTGGCTCTAGGGTTAGACTTTATTAAGGTTATGGGTTTAGAGTATAATGTTGATCTCTGTCTGCGTCCTGCTAGGGTAACACAGACCCAAGCCCCGGAGTCCAAGGTTAGTGGGGGGTAGCCCGACCAGACGCCGTGGGCTGTGTATATACTTAGTGGGGGGGGGGGGGGGGGGGGGGGGGGGGGGTTACCCCTGGGCGTTCATTGTACACAGTTATACTG
The DNA here is from genome assembly GCF_040938485.1 of Diadema antillarum. NCBI lineage: Eukaryota > Metazoa > Echinodermata > Echinoidea > Diadematoida > Diadematidae > Diadema > Diadema antillarum. The sequence goes on from NW_027270958.1 coordinate 1,972,073, forward strand.
TGGGAGCGCCCTGAGTCAAATGAGTGCTATCTCTGTAAGTTGGAAAAGCAACACAAATTTTCGTGCAATTATAAGTTTCATAATTTACCAGCAAAAGGCTTACTTTTATAATGTATGTACGTTTCTTACCTTATTCATACGATACGTTCACTTGTTAATTTCAACATTATCCCATGTAGTCTTGAAAAGATGTTTTTCTACGATATCACCTCCATATGTAACATGTAGACCTCTACGTCCCGTTCATTCTTTGGCTTTTGATGCAACCTTTGTGTGGCACTTTATGTATTGGCGATATGAATTAAACACATGAGAGTCGCGATGATTTTAGCCTTTGAACCAGGCCCTTTCGCTGCGCGCTGTGTAGTGGAGAGCGAAAGGGTTTGAGTGAAACGCGCCCACACCAGCAGCGAGTGATCGGGCGCCACACAATGTCGTGCAGCAAGAGTGCCTGGCTGGTCAAAAAGGCTACAGTGCTACAGTACCAACTCGCGCAAGCGCAGAGGTTTCAAATCCCGTCTTCGTGAGCAGTTGTCAATCTCAGAGATCCCTGCTGACCGAATCACTTAAAGTCATCGATTTAGACAGAAATGGAATATTAACGGACTATTACGTTCCGCGTATCCTCTTGTCAATAAATTGGAATACATCGGTAAATTTACGTATTGAAATTGACATATTTTTTAGTCTATAAGGTTAAATTTAACTGCAACACTACACCTTTCCAGATCCAAAATCCTACAATGTGCAGCCCCAACGTTACGCGTTGGGGCTGGTCGCAGTTGGGGGGGGGGGGGGGGGGGGATACGGCGACATATGAACTCTTTCCAACATCTTCAATAAATACTTTATCAATGTTCATTGAAATATGATACACATGGTGAAAGAATTCTGAGGCCCCGAACCACACTAGAGGTAGATTTATCAATCTTGCTCTAAACTAGAACCTCAGTACAGTGAACGTCGAACTGAGCGGACGTGTTTTATTTGCGGAGCAAATTTTACTTTTAAATCTTTCAATATCGTGAACATCGTCACGTTTTTATCTATTATATTACCCGAGAAAGGCTCAATAATCATTTGAAGTGCTTTTTATGCGATTTTGGCTGTGATTTTGTGATATTTTAAGGAAGTTCTGAACGGATCTTCAAAGATATCGCCGTGCCGAAAGTACATGTACACACTCCACATACATAGTGTACTCAGTACAGCAGTCTCCACGCCTCATCTTCGCCGGCATAAACCAACCTTGTGATTTTTTGAAGCTGATTTTACTGATTTTACTGGATACATTGACTAAAATTTAATTTTTGTAACCTCGCATGAAGATCCCAACACCAGACGAGTGGATTGTTTATGGAAATTGTTATACAGTCAATGATACACAGCCATTATCTTTTTATCATCGTGTATCACGTTCAACGACGCCGACTGCATAACACACAGTCTTCTGTATGTCACCCTGTCGTCGCCGCCATCTTTGAATAGCCACAGCACATGTTCAGACGACTACGGATGTTCAGACGACTTTGGATGCTCAGACGACTACGGATTGAGCTTTTATCAACTTATGGATGGATATCCTTTTATCCTTTTACTGATTATATGACTTTTCAGAAAATTGTGCAGCATTTTTAACTTGTATCGTTGTTTTAATTATTCGACTGCGATCCCCCTGAGACTGAGTATTACAACTGTTGTTGATTGTCTGCAATAATTTTACCTTGCCTTGTTGAACATCGTGGTATCATGCATCGTGATAGAGTCTCTCGCATCAATCTATTGCCAGCCTTATTCTGCACTCTGTACTTTGTGCTCTTGAATACCAACTCAGAACACAAGCTAGCAACAAGAGCACCACCGCTGAGTACAACTTGCACCTCAAAATCCTTTTCTGGTGCTGGTCCTGTCACAGCAACAGCCAACATTTTTCAGACACCCCCTCTCCCCCGCATTTTATATACGTTGTCTGTCTCCTGCGCAAATAACCCCTTTCCTGGTTCTGGATTAAAATGCAGATTTAAACCCTTCCTTGGATATCCAAAGGGCAGGCTCCCATTGTTACTCCTAGCCAATATTCTTGCATGGGATGTAAACTTAAACCCTGGCCCTGTGAAATACCCGTGTGGTGTATGTACCAAAGCATGCAAGTGGAAGCAAGATTGTATTGCATGCGATAACTGTGACACTTGGCTTCATAAGGAATGTATACAAATGAGCTCCCAGATTTTCCAAATCCTAGGCAATTCTTCTTATTCTTGGATATGGATATGCGATAATTGTGGCCTCCCAAATTTCGGCTCGTCATTATTTGATACACAAATTCTTGAAGATGAAAACTCCTTTGCCTGCCTGTCTGACTTGTCGTCCAGTTCTCCCATGTCAACCAACAATACCAACATAGGCACTCCAGTTGCATCCTCCTCCCCGAAGTATCGACCAAAAAAGGACAACAAGAAACAAGAGAAACAATCGATTAAGTTTCTAAATATCAACTTTCAGAGTATCAAAAATAAAGTGGCAACACTACAAGCCCTGATTGAAAAAGAACATCCTGACGTAATATTTGGAACAGAGACATGGCTTGATGACTCTGTCTTCTCTCATGAAATTTTTTCAACTGAATACCAAGTTTACAGAAAAGACAGAGGCACACTAGGTGGTGGAGTCCTGCTGGCCATTAAATCTGAACTGATTGCATGTGAAGAACCACACCTTACAGCACAGTGTGAATCGGTTTGGGCGAGCATACACACGAAGGGACACCAAACTATGTACCTGGGTGTGTTTTACAGACCTGATACAGGTTGTAAAACAAAAGACATGGACTGTATTGATCAACTTGATTCAATCCTGAGCAAAATTCCTCGCAACGGTCACATCTGGTTATGTGGTGACCTAAATCTTCCAGACATTAACTGGTCCAACAACACCTTTTTACCTGGAGGCAAATGTCCCTCGGTCAGCAGAAAGCTCCTGGACATGGCCCTTGACTATAACCTAACTCAAGTTGTTACGTCCCCTACTAGAGATGGAAATGTTCTTGATTTAGTATTCACAAACACTCCCTCCTTCATTCAAGACGTTACTATAATACCTGGCTTGAGTGACCACGACGCCGTCCTCACTGATATCGCGTTGTCTAGACAAAAAGTGAAATGCCCACGTCGAAAGGTATACCTGTACAAAAAGGGTAACTTTGATAAAATTAACGAAGATATTAGATTATTTGGTGAATCTCTCACAGAAGATGTCATCAAACAATCCAGTGTGAATGAATTATGGTGTTGTTTCAAAGACACAATTTCTTCTTCAATAGAGAAACATATACCCACTGGTCTATCTAGGAAATGTTCTCAGGCACCATGGATTCATCGTTCCCACATCAGAGGGATTAGACGCAAACAACATTTGTACAACAAAGCTAAAAAGTTCCAGACTACTGCTACTAACACAGAATTTACGAAATATCGCCGTGAATTAGATAGGAGTATTCGCAAATCCAGGTCTCAGTTCCTGTCAGACATCGGGCATAGTTTAGAACTTGGAAATGTAAAACCTTTCTGGCGTTACATCAAGAACTCTCGACAAAACTTTTCAGGTATCGCACCCTTAAAAACGGTAAACGGATTTGCAACAACAGCCTTAGAGAAAGCTTCGTTACTCAACAAGCACTTCCAGTCTATCTTCACAAAGGAAGACACCATGAATGCTCCTCCAATATCCACAAATAGTGGAGACTCTCCAGCTATGGCACCTATCACAGTCACTGTAGAAGGAGTTGAAAAGCTCTTGAAAAACTTGGACCCCCAGAAATCTCCAGGCCCAGACGGAATCTCAGCTAGGGTTTTGAAAGAATGTGCATCCAGTGTAGCACCTGTCCTAACAACAATTTTCCAGAAATCCCTTTCTACCGGAGATGTCCCAGAAGACTGGCTCCAAGCCAACATTACGCCCTTGTATAAAAAGGGAAATCATTCAGATGTCAGTAATTATCGTCCCATTTCGTTAACCTCAATAACGTGCAAGGTTCTTGAACACATTATACACACGAACATCATGTCCTTCATCGAATACCATGGCATCTTGAACGAAAACCAACACGGTTTTCGGAAGAAGCATTCCTGCGAGACACAGTTGGCTCTTCTTATTGATGACCTCACCAAAATTTTAGACAACAAAGGACAAGTAGACTTAATAATTATGGATTTCAGCAAAGCATTTGACTTAGTTCTCCATGAACGACTCCTCTACAAGCTCCACAACATTGGAATTCGGGGTGCCCTCTTGACATGGATCAGAAATTTCCTCACAAAACGAACCCAACAAGTAATAATCGAAGGTGTCGCATCTACGTCAGTACCAGTTCTGTCCGGAGTTCCACAGGGTACCGTTCTCGGACCGCTCTTTTTTCTTCTCTATATAAATGACATCTCTAATGACTCTTCTTCAACAATTCGATTATTAGCAGACGACTGTATTATGTACAAGGAGATCCACACTACACAAGATAGTCAGGCCCTTCAAACAGATCTTGATCGTCTGAGAACGTGGGAACAACAATGGCAGATGAGATTCAACAAAACAAAATGCTTCGTTATGCACATTTCACATAAAAAGAACCTAATTAAGGCAACTTATTATATTGGAGAAACCATCTTGGAGGCTGTTACAGATCACACTTACTTAGGGATCCAATTAAACAATAAATTGAACTGGGCAAATCACATTCGAGGTGTATCTTCAAAAGGAAACCAAATCCTTGGCCTCCTGAGAAGAAATCTCTTCAGTTGCTCGTCAAAAGTCAAATCCATCGCCTACAAAACCCTCGTACGACCCAGACTAGAGTACTGCGCATCAGTTTGGGACCCATACCAGAAAGAATATATAACTCAACTGGAAGCCATTCAACGACGATCTGCCAGATTTGTCCTCAACATCCACCAAAGAACCTCCAGTGTCACTGACATGCTTGAACGCCTTGAGTGGAAACCACTTGAACATCGTAGGGCTGCCCTTAGACTGACATTACTCTATAAATCGATCTACAATTTTAATGCTCTGGATACGTCTCATCTACAATCAAGTCCACTGGAAAACAGCAGGACGACAAGGCAACAACAGTCTATTTTCTTCAGAAAGTTAAAAACATCAAAAGATTGTTATAAGTATTCCTTATTCCCGAGAACCTGTGCTGAATGGAATCTCCTTCCACCTGATATCAGAGAAGCTCCCAGTCTAAACTCATTCAAACGGAAGTTATATTCATTTGACTTGGGGAAAATTATCCAAAAAGCACATTACAAAATATAAACGCTCCGCTCACTCGACCACGCCTGCACGTTTATATCCCTGATGTGGAGTTTGTGCAGTATCTCACCAGATCCAGATCCAGATAGTGACTGATGAAGTCGGGTGCAGGATGCAATATGAGGCCATCCATGAAGGATGAAGGCTACCAAGTCACTATCACTGCGACCAGCTCCACTCCCACAGTGTGTAATTTACAAGGAGCGCCCCGGGGTTATCAAGTCACCAACACCAATATGAACACTTGGGACTGTACGAAAACCACCCGTGATAACCCTTAGTTTCTACTAGCCTTTTACTGAAAGTCTGGATCTTCTGAATAATACTATTTATATCACAATCATGACGCATTGGCTCACCTTTTCCTTTCGACTTTCCTCCCTTGGCCGCCCCTCCACCACCTTTATTTTTGGGCATTTTTTAGGTTTTGCGCTAGAGTCTGTAGACCTGACACACTACTAATAGGAGGTCTACTTGCACTCGCTGCTTAGTAATCGATTCTCCAATTTCTCCTATCTAATCCTTGCAGCTAGCTTGAGCAAGATTTATGTGATCGATACCTCACTTGTGAAACCTGTTACTCTCAGCTTGCAGAGTTATGGAGTAACCTTCCAATCGCAGGGGGGTTTGATCAGTATCATTCAATTCAATTCAGTTTCTATTCAATTTCAATTTATTTTCATATTTCTTGATGAAAAATACATCAAATATAACAAAATTAAATAATACATGATATCCAGCCACCGTTGCAAAATGAAATGATAGGCCTATCTACAATCAGGGCTCGACACCTAACGGTGGACCGGGGCCACCAAAAATGAAAGTCGGGCCACCAAATTTCAAAAAAGGGCAAATTTGGTGACCCGCCTCGGGCCACTAAATTTTTTTGAAAAGTATGTCAATAAATTCGTAACTTCTTGCGCCGGAAATTAGCAGTTAGATTTGTTTAAAGGATGGATGAAAAGGACTGAATGAATGCCTGAGAGTGAGTGTTGCAAGTTTGTTGAAGTTTATTTATGAGTAGATATGTCCAACTTCTAATTCTTACTATCATTTATAAATCTTAAATATTTGACTCATTTTAAAAAAAAGACTTTCAATGCTTTTTATTGGGTTTTTTTTCGGGACACCAAATTTTTCTCTTGGGCCACCAAAAATTTGAAATTTAGGATGTTGGTGGCCCCATCGGGCCACCAAACAAAAAAGTTAGTGTCGAGCCATGCCTACATGATATTCAGCTAGGCAGCGTTAGAGTGTTGCAAACATATACAACATAACGGTCAATTTACATAAGTTGGAATCTGGGAATGAATGCTAAAGAAATATGATTGAACCTACGTAAAAGCAAGCCTGCCGAGATTACGTCCCACTTAAAAGGGAGCGTAAAGATTAAGGAGCACGGGTACAACAAATGACCGAAACATAGAGGGGGAAAAAAGCAAATACAAAAGAAAATATAAGGCATACGAAAAGAAAAGGGAGATGAAATGAAATGTGTGCATGTACTGAGGATTAAGTACAGAAACATCGATAAGAAGATCGGTGATCAGTATTCAATGATCGTCATTGATTGGCGTCCCACTGCCCCACTAAGTAAGATGTTTTGCAAGGAGTATCCTTGACTATAATAGCGGATTGTTTACTCTAACAAACTGCTCTTATAATTGGAGTGAGTGTCATATTGTGCTTGAGTTTAGAGGAATAGCTCTAGAAAATGTAACAGGGATTTAGGTATATATGCATCATAAAGTATACTGTCTTAACCTGCGTTTGTGTTTGTTTAGGCGCGCATGTGTGTATTGCGTTTGTACGAGTATGTGTATGTGTGTCTGTGTGGAGGGGGGGGGGGGTAGCAGAAAAGAAGAGGGTGAACAATTTGGTGAAGGACCATACTTGAAAGGGCGATCAATCCCGAGAGAGATTTTTCTCGGCATTAGCTTGAAGGTTGCAGCGCGTCGAGGCGCCACATCTTCCCGATTTCGGTGAAAACAAGTCTGGAAGTGGAATTTGTTCCCACAATTGCATGTGTTTCATTTCAGAGGGGAAAAAAAGAGTAGAAAATGAGGACATTCCTCGAATCTCCGCTAAATGCTTTTCCGCTTTTCCACCAGTTCAGGCTCTGACGAATGTATTTATAAGGCCGGGATACTCGTTGTGTCTTTTAACGATTTGATTAATGAAGCTACTAATATTATGGCAAATACACTTCGCTATTGACATTTATATACTGTATATTTTTCCCTTATTGACCGTATTATGTCACGTCTCATTTTAAATAAACGACATCTATAAGAATCACTTACATCAGTTACCTTAAAGGTAACCTTACATCAATAACGTGAATTTCAAAATGATGTCTGTTACTGCTTGCCTTTTAATCATCTTCGATTATAATGAAATTCGGTTAAAACAACGCTATTGTGTGACCTAATTAATGAAAACTTCATAAAATGATAAATCCCACTTTCATGAATAAGCACTGCTTTTCGTGTGGCAATAAAGTATTTTGAATTGATATATTATGGATAAGCAGTTTTGTAGAGGAATTAAAACATGTGAAATATAAAACAAAGTAAATTGTAGAATCAAATAAAATCCTGGATTTTTACCTTTGCATTCTTACGCACTTATAATAAATGTTGAACTGAGAACAATTAAAGGGGAATGAAACCCAAATTATACATGTTGATTGAGTGGATGCAGCAATACTAGTAGAACACATCAGCAAAGTTTGAGGAATATTGGACATTATCCATTCAAAAGTTATGGTTCTTTGAAGTTTCGGTACCACCACTATACCGGGTAAGAAGATAAAAAGAAAATTCAACAAAATGTCATTTTTATGAAAAATGCACATTCACTCGATTTGTTAGTGACATGATTGTATTAAAGGTAGTATTATTTACCCACGTTTTCTAACAGAAGTAAATCAAGATCTCTTTCATTATTCTATATAGAAAAGTGAAAATGTGTTTATCTTTTTATATTGACTTACATCCTTTAAATCGTTGTCAATACCTGATGTCACAGAATGTAATTAGGCCTACATGTAGTTTTCTCATCCAGCGATGGCGGCACCGAAACTTACAAATAACTTTTCACTGGATTCTCCGATTTTCCTTTTCAACTTCGTTGATGTTTTAAAATAATATTGCTGCATTCCCCAAATCTGCATACACATTTGGGTTTCACTCTTCTTCAACAACAGTTGTAAAATAATCAATACAGTATCATGGCTACCTCTAAAATTCTTCTTACCAGTCTTTAAAACACAAACACACAAACACACACAGACTTTCTCCATAAAGGATAAGTTATGGGGGTGGGCAACGTAAAGGAAAGACTTACTTTATTCTCATTTGGTAGAACCATCCTCTCAGATCTTTGCGCCGAAAGCCACAGGCTTCTAGCACGGGCAAGGCAAGGGAAAGAATAACATTACTTGTATATGTTGTCAAGCGCTCCCTCTACTGTGAGCTTGCATCCAGTGGCAGTCATTCAGTCATTCAGTTATCTCTATTGGTCTATATGTCAGACATGGATTTTTTTTCCATTGACATTACAGTGTACCAAAATAATCACGACAATACAAACACATCAATGACAAGCACAATGAACACAAACAACAGCCTTCAAATCTGTTACACAGTCATACTTATTATGCAATATATTATTTCTTTAAATGATTACCTCGCCCTTTTCGTGTTGGCGACTTTGGACGGTGTCACGGTGTGCAGATTTCAGTGCCAATCGGCATTCATGGAGCACACAATGGGTTAACTAAACTGCACACTCAGTCTGGTTGTATACTGAAATAACATGTACTAAAAACTTGGATTTGCCAACAATCCAAGCCCCTAAAACAAAACATATATAAAAGGGGTTGTTATACAATGTAAGTAATCATTATAGAGCCTACAATACAAATTCATGCGTTGACAGAGCTGACAGACTTTGTGTCAATACCATTTCTGAAAAGCTTTACTTTTTTTGACACAATATCAATTTACAAAAGAAAAGAAAGTTCTTACTTTTAGACTGTGTGCACTGTGAATGTTTCTGATATTGATGTACTGAAGACTAAATCTCAATGATTATGTACAAGGCCTTTAGATACATCATGCTTAAGCTGGCTTTGGGAGTCGGATAAAATCAAACTACAAAATGCCATCAGGGACAAAATACTTCATCAAAATTGGTTCGAATTACTAAGAAAATCATAAAATTTCGCATGTATGTTTTCTTTTAAAGTGATTTTCGGAGCAACTACATACGCAGACAAAATATAATGCGATAATGTGATAATGTTATGCATGCAGATTGGTCTCGTCCTTCTTATTCGTCTAATCTTGCTCTGTTTGTTAAGGTCAACTTTAACATGGAAGGTACACTTCATCTTGAAAATAATATATTTTATTTTGACGCAATTCAAGCGCACACTTCGGAGCAGATAACTAGAATAATCTGATACTCTAGATTCTGGCATTCTCAGATGTGTAAGTATAGCAGAGGTAAGCGAGGATGGGTGATTTAAACTGGACCAAGTGACGTGAACCGTGCTGTGTTATTTCCGTTTCTTCCAAAACAAGATTATGCATCAATTCATGCATTACATCATGCACACCAAGGAAATATCTATGGGTTATAGCTGGATACTTGATAGCGTATCATTTGTGTGGTTTGTAACAGTGATTTATGGGCAGAGAAATTTTTTGAGACTGACAAGTCTTTGAAAGCAGGTACATCACTAGATCTAAATGAGCAAGCATCACGTGTAAGGGAAAGCCCCCGTGGAACGAAAATGTTGGTACGTTAATGAATGTATCAAATACAATGTATTCATAAAATCATATTCACGACTTGAGTTTGGATCATCATAGTTTGTACGGGGTCATCTCACTAGACCGATACCCACGAGTCATACAGCCCACGAGTTCGACATTGAAAAAAAAAAAAGGTCCATGAGTCATACAGTCCACGAGTCATATGGCCCATGAGTTCGACACTAATAGGTAAAACAGCTCACTAGTTCGGTCTCGTGGGACTTATTTGCTTAGCGTCGAACTCATGGGCTGTATTACTCGTGGACTGTATAACTCGTGGGCTGTATGATTAATGGGTCTCGAACTTGTGGCGTGCCCCCGCTTGTTCATATCGGAAAACGTATTTAAGTTCTAAATCGGTGGCAGTTTTCCCCCGATTTAGCAACTGCACCGTGAGAATGCTGCACCGTGATACATTATTATCAAACACTATATAACTGTATTTTTCAGAATACAAGTAATTCATTTTTATTCAATATCTGATCTTTCCTCTGCTAAATTTTTCAAATCTTAAATGACACAACTGGAGCTCTGTTGCTGTAATCATTTTGAATCAATTATTTGCTCACAACAACACATTTTACGTCTAAGTTCAACAATCCTCCTTCCTGATGCAATAGTGATTTGAACGAATGGAATCTCGCATTTTTGTTATTGACGAAAAAAAGTTTTTGAAGTTTGCATTCGAATTCATTTCTGTACTTCAAAACAGTACAAAACATGACAGACCATCAATATAAGAAATAATGATGATACATCAAACATCACGCATACAACATATTCATGTATCTATCTATCTATCTCCCTATCTTTATAGTTATAATTATATACATATACTTTACAGGTAATTCACTGTTTTGTGCACTTACATAGGTACATTCATGAAAACAAAACAAACTCGTTTTTAAGAACCAGTGTTATGGGTATTTTTTTTTGTCTATTTGTCAGTCTTCTCCAACGTTTCTGATCTCATCCATGACGTCGCTGCAAAGAAGTTTCAGAGTTCCCATCTTCATAGGACCACCCTTCACTTGCCCTTTGAAATCTGTTTATTTTTCTTGCAGAGGGGCGGGGCTATCACTGTAGACAGGATATGGGACTTCCAAACTTGAATGAGAAAATGTTCTATGGACCATTTGCATCAAATTTGCGTGGTTTTAAATGCAAGTAACCACAGGTGACTAAAAGAACTCTGGAATAACATTGGAATGCCGTATATCAAACCAGTAAGGACACCCGGAAAAAAATGCGAACTTCCTGTTACGTTGTATTTTGGCTACATTGTGGTGTTTGAATTGAAACATGGATGTTTGTCTGTTTGTGTATGAATGGATACGTGATATGCATACTGGTGCACATACACGTCCACACACACAGTGGAACAATGATGAGCTGGAAATAAACGCTTCAAAGCGCAACAAAGAACTACTATAATAATACACTGTATGAATTATAATCTGTGTGCGTGCCTGTGTGTGTGTGTTTGTGTGTGTTTGACATACATTATGCAAAGTTACCACTCAAGAAAACAAAACAAAACAAAACAAAAACAAAATAATGCGGACATATATTCGATAGGTATCATAAATGATAGCAATTCAAACGCTTGCTTTCTTCCTTCTATTTTCTCTCAGTTTAAATGCAGAAGAAAGTGTTCTTTTCAATTCATTTCTTTACAATGATTCGTTGAAAAAAAAGAGAAAAGTAACTGATTAACTAGAAGTTGACTTTGTAGACTGGCGCAGAGAGAGAGAGAAAAAAAAAACACGTCAAAATAAATTTTGAAAATTCGAAACTCGTCTTTACTTCTTTCACTACTTAGTCCAGTATACGGTGTTATAGACCATGTACGTAACCTGGAAAAGTTGTTAAGTACAATTAAAAAGAAAATCGTGCTCATTAAGGGTGTTGAAGTAACTAGCTTGGTTGCCACCTTGGCCACCTTGAGCAACTTTTTTTTTTAGCCTAATTAGCCTAATTACGTAGTTAGCATATGTAAAATTATGTAATAATATATTGCTAATTTTAATAGAGAAAGCCTGACAACATGGGAAATCTTACTTTTTAAGGGGTTATTTCTATAACGAGAAATCGATTCATGACCCCAATTACCAATTCTAAATGATTTAGGTGTCTTAAATATCATTATTAGCATAATGAGCTAATTTGCATATATGTAACAATAGTGAAGTAGATGATGATATATACCATGTGTACATGACCTGAAAATGTTGTTAAGCAGAATATGTGGCTGATTCATATTTTAGAGGGGTATTGAAGTAAACTGAGCTTGATTCGTATCTTGGCAACTTTGAAGGCATAATTTACCATTTTGCAGATGAAACAATTAGCTAGCATTAGTGCTTTAAAATAGTTCTAAAATGTGAGTTAGGGAAAGAAACAACCACTGTAAAAATTTGAATTCGATTATCGATGTTAAGTATTGTTAAATACACAAAACATAAACAACAGTTATAATAAAAACGTTTTCAGACTAAACTGTCTACAGTTATTGTTTTTGAGAAAAATACTGATATCTCCTTATATTCTAGGTCTTATTGAAAAGTATCATAGTAAATGGTAGGATGTTTTGTGATACAACAGACCTACACATATGCATCAAATGTGATATCTTGAACATTTTTTAAATCACTGTTCCCAAAGGTAAACAGGATCTTTAAGGTGATGATGATAGCAATGATGATGCTGAAGAAAATTGTGGTGGCAATAATTACAAGACGAAAGGAAGAAGAACTAATTTCGAATATTATTTGTATTCCCTAAGCTTCTTTATCCCCTCAATCTCTCCCCCTCTCTCTTCCATCCCCCACCCCTTTTTCTCTCCCGCTTCTCTCACTCTCCCTCTCTCAATCAGTGCTTCAATACATGCCTTATCAAAAGGAACGACTGAAAACAAACAAACAAACAAACAAACAAACGTATAGCTGTCGTGGGTGCCAATCCTCACAGCACATTTCTGTGCCGCCACCACCGTCAATTTTGGAGTGGCGCCTTACTATGTGATCACAGACATCGCGGGGAAGAATGGTAACTGTAAAATGCAGTCTTTATTATCATCACCTCGTTTACTTTCATTCATCGATCACACGCATTATAAGTAACTATGTCAATTATACAGAAGAGTCTCTGCTTTTAGAGTTTGACAAGTTTGTCAGTTTATACGCGGTCATCATCTCCCTCTCCCTCCTTATGCTGTTTCTTTCTTTTTTCTTTTTTTTTCGGGGCCACTCTGTCTCTTTGTGACTTTTGTAGCCGCCTTTTCCACGCCACGACTCTAACTTACGTCCACTGGCTGACTGGGGGTCTTGACAAACATGATGGATCTCCACGCCCTATTTGATCTCACAATGGGCGTCTCGTTAATCGGGCGTTAATCGGACATGTTGACATTTGACAGACAGCGTCGAGTGGATATTTGAGGTGGCAACAAGCTGAAAAGGAGGCAGAAAAAAAAGTAAAAGAGAACTGTGTCTTCACCACTCATCAGACACATCAGACGCGGGGCGTGCGCCGGCAAGGAAAGCCCACAGTCTGATCCCCACTACCGTGTGTAATGAGTGGTGCCACCGGTCCGCAGTCCGCCCGTGCGACGGCGCGTCTCTTGCTGTGAGCCCACAATCACGTCGTCTCATTGTTTTGTTGTTTCTTTTTAATCCATCTTTGCTTCTTTTTTGTTTGTGTGTGTGTGTTATCCACGATCATTTTCCCCGAGTCTCCTCACAAGGGGAATAACACAATATCGGTCAAAGAAAACAAAAAATACACAATGACAACTGTCCAAGAACAGTTGATGAACAGTAACAACAATAACGTTAAAAAAGAGCAACAACAGCGACACGAAACGAGAAGTCAGACACGAAACCTTCACTTGGGGTTTTGTTCTGGCCCAATTTGCATAGCGGAGCCTCCCATCAAACTTTCATTATTTTCAAAAAGTGTCGCGCACTAATTTGAGTAACGTTACCAAATGGCGCCAGGGCGAACAAACATTAACGGCGCAGCCAACGGTAAATGTCTTTTTTTTTTCTGTGATTCGTCCTGTCAATGATGTCTCTCCCGTATAAGACCTTTAATATTTGGGTTCATGAACCAAATAAAAAAAAAAGAATAGAAAAACAAGACGAAAAACAAGAATCATTATTATCAACAATCGCTTTCTCTCCGATAGGACATAATGGATGTCCCATAATTCTCTAATAATGATGTGAGAGAGTAACAACTCATGACCATAAGATCCTGATTCATTCATTCATCGCAAAGGGTAATAAGGTGCATATCTCGGTGAAGTGGTTCCGCCTCACATCCAAATGGACCCCGTAGAAGAACAGCTAGTGCAGCTGAATATCGGCTATTCAGCCATCTTCTCAGACGGACGGAAACAAATGAACAAACAAACAAAAGCAAATATTCAAATCGTTGGGTGATTGTTGCAAAAAAGTTAGTTTGTGTCCAAAAGATTCTCCACTTTCTGATCAAAGTGACACTTTCTACGAGGGAGTGAATGCAGACCCCCCCCCCCCCCCTCCAAAAAAAAAGGGGGAAAGTTTCATCATAATATTGGGCAAAGAGGTGGGAGAGCTATAAGAATTCCAAAAGTTTTATATGTTTCATATTAAAGTTTTTTCACGAAACACTGGCATCGCTACCAATCACCAATGCAAATTAATGAGGAGCGATGGATGAGTCAATAATCACCTTACAGGCCTGTAGTTTCTGCTGTAATTCATGATAAGTATCACAGAAATTACAGCTTTGGTCACAGAATCGATAACTACCGTCCCCTTCTTGAAATTATTACTGCTAAGTTATTAAATGATTTGATGCAAAGGATATACCCGGTAGATCTTTTTACAATTTGCAGACGGGACAGAAGGCAGATATGATAGATAATTCAATGAGACTTGCGCGGCAAAGACGTTATAACTTTATTTCATTTTACATAATGTTACAACAGTGCCCACTGCCACTATTGTGTATAATACTCTTTCAGATTATAACAATTTCAAGTCATTTCATGTCATTTCATGTCATTTCCAAGTGTCGCATGGTTTCTTTCGTCACGAAATTACAATTTCATGACAAAATTGTTTTTACGTTGACAAGTGACGTCAATTTCGTCGACGAAATGACAATTCCGTCACGAAAAGACAATTTGTTAACGAAATAACAGCTCCATCAACGTAAGTACAATTTCGTCAACGAAAAAAATTGACGTTGTCACTTGTCAAAAAGAGAGAAGAAATTCGTCACAAAATTGCCATTACGTGACGAAAGAGACGATGCAACATTTGGCGTCCCATACTAATTTCGAGCTTATCCTCGAAGTTAGCTTATCCTCAAAGTTAAGGATCATCGTCTCAATGTAACTACTGAGATAGTCGGGAGAAATATGTTTTTACATTTGATAATGATTTCCTGTACCCATTTTGCCTCTTGTTACCGATTTCAAATGATCGAAGACAAAATGAAATGCAGATTATTAAAATTTTTTTCCCATTTTGGTAAATGATTGCTAGAGTGAGCATAAGTCGAGGTAGTGTTTTTTTTTTCTCAGTGTAAGGTAATGTGCTAGGAATACTTTTAATGAACCTTGAGTAATTAGACAAATAAAGTTACCATCACAATTTATGGTAGCATTTGTAATAATGCTACCAAGATAAAATGGCAAATTATAGTACGTTTGCAATTTGGAATTTTGAAAAGATGCTGACTGCTACTCTGTAATGAGAAGTTCTACGAGGCCCCAATTCATAAAACATCACTTATACTAAAATTAAATCCATGATTTATTATCACAGCGCTTTACAGACCAACGGTGGATCAATGCTCCCGTCGCTCGATCACAACAACAACAACAACAACAACAATAACAACAACAACAACAACAAAGCCTGACATGAGTAGCGGAACCACTTACGGTTTGTCGGCTATCATGAAAATTGAAAAGCGATAGCAATAACGAATGCCGGAATAGAAATCGCACAACGTGAATGCATTTGAAAGGATTCAAATGCGTCTGTTCCGGGTTATTAAGCAGTTGACTTTTTTTCTTTTACTCTTTATCTGTGGCAGTTGGTTTGATGCATGATATCGGTGAAACGTCAATCATAACGCATAATGCGCTTTGCTTCTGATTTTGTTTGTTTGTTTGTCTTGTTGTTGTTGTTGTTGTTGTTTTAACGAATTTTCCATATGATTCGGTTTGCCGTGCATGCCTATTCTTAGACGTTTTTTTTTTTCTGTCCGTAGGTTCCTCATTGTCACGAAAGAGAAAAATAAATTTTCCAAACTGGACACAATAAACATTTGATGAAAATAATGTAGGGAATCGACGATTGTTCAAAAGCACTCATCTGCACGAATTGGTTACCCGTAATTGTTTTGGAGCATCCAAGTTGGGTTGTACAATGCTCTGTTTTTAGTTGGTTGTGTTGTTGTTTTGCTATAAGTTCATATCAAATATTATGAAAATCGAGTGCATTCTTCTAATCGGGGCAGCTTAAAAAATATTCAAAACAAAATCATAGATTTACATCCACAGGAAGTTATGAGTCAATTAGATTAATCTTTCTTTGGTTCCTTTTGTGAATTTCTTTTATTATACATCAACGTTGACTTGTTGTTGTTGTTGGGTTTTTTGGCATTTTCTTCTCTCCAACAGACACGTATGAATATTGATTCTTACAGAAAATAAGTGGATGTAATATTCATTAACATTAAAATGTACAATAAACGACATTTATAAGTTTGCAAAGCATTTTGAGTTTACGAAATTGCTGAAAATGGGAAAGAATGCTTAAGAAATATTACTTGTAGGGTGCATTCCCCTAAACATGATAGTATCATTGGGGCAAATCATTTGTCCTATATGGCCCCATTTTTTCTCTCTCTTCTTTCTTTAAAACACAACAACAAATTACATAAGTGAAATACATTTTATATAAAAAGCGGAATTTCAAAATTTAATTACATGAGGTATAGGAACAGAAACCTAGCTATAGCCCTATATAGACAAACACCCCGGACAAATCCTTATGCAAAGTTGCTATCGTATAGCAACAACAGCAAAAGAAGAAAGAAGAAATATATAAACCTAAAAACGTAGTGTAGAAATAAAAAAAAAAAACAGTTGATGGCTAAGACAACAAACATAATGGATGGTCGGAGCCGCTGAGCAAACGCTTGATATCAAAACAAAATAAACATATGATGTTTCGGTCTTTTGCAACCATTAACGACTCAGCAAAATGTTACAAATTCTTAAGATGTATGAAATTGATTACTAGTGGGCCTACGTTACTCACATATAATATTATTTTGTGTTTAAACATTCAATGAATCTGTTAATGCATGGAGTTCCAGCTTTGACCTCAGCACTACCGTCCTGTACCAAATCATCTCACTGAAATCAAGTGTAATTGTTTATCAGTCTCCTGTTTTAATACATGTATCTGTCATTTATTTTGTGGTCGCTTTCATCAAATCATTAGTCTTACGTTTTTCATGAAATCTTTTAAGTCAACGTTATGTAATGTAAAGATGAATTGTGATCCTAATGCTCTGATCTTTTTTTTAAGGTGACCATAATTATTACTGATAGACGTATCCAGATTGACTAGTCTCCCCTCTATGTTAATCATCTTGATTTCCTATTTGTCTGCTGCAGATATTTAATTTTACTTCTTAGTCTTCTTCAATTCCCTTATTAGAATCATACTATGCAGTCATTTATGTCTAGTCATTAACCTCTTTTTAAAGTAGTTCTCATTTTACTTGTAGCAAAGTATACCGTTACTATAATGATATCGTCTTTGTTTACTCTTAACTCTTCTGAACCAGTGATGCGTTCATTTTATTCTTTCCCGAAATCAAACCGTATCCATTTTCTTTCGCAAAAAGCCATCCAAGAAACCCACCCTCGCTGCTCTAGACAAGTGTGGGTGGGACTTCGTCAGATCCAGTTGACATTAACCTCGCACCGGGCTCATCTCTCCAATCCCACGCTAGAATCCGGATACCTTTTTACAACTTCACAATGTCTTTCATGCCATCCATCCAGCCCCCTATATTTCAGCCCGACATGCCGTTCTGTCCCCCGGACCCGGTCCAGTGACTTCTAGCTGGCGTCGCGGAGCCTTGCTCGCGTCTGCTTCTTTCAGAATCGCCAGAAACCACTCAGTTGATAAACAATAGTGCAAATCTGCCTAAATCCTTACCATCCTTCTCCGCTGCCAATTCAAAAGAGCTTCTCAGAACAGGAAAACAAAGGCCCCCTAAAGAGGTGTCTACCTTATTGCGGGTCGACTACAAAAGGAATGTTTTCCCTGGTAGCCTAAATAGAGAAAACACTTACACAAAAGGCAATGATCTGGACTGTGATTTCAGGCTGTCTCGCGTTGATGGGCAGGCTAGTGGAATATCCGCGGATTGACACTGTGGCATACGGTGGTATGCAACGCACGCCCAAGGCTTCAAAAGCAAACATATAATTTTTTCCCCGAAAACCACGGGATTCAGCTGCGGTAATTTGTGCCATTTCTGGTTCGAAGATATTCAATGCGCACCAATGCCACGAGGGCAGCCGGATTTAAGAAGCATTTTGCATCTATAAACGGACTGTGTAAACACTGATCTCTATCGCACATTTTTGAGTCGGATCGGAATAATTCAAGTTCATCGCCTTTGACCTTCGGACGGATTTACCTTACTTTTTATAAACCCAGTCACCACGAAGTACACTCGAGCAGGTTAGTATTTTTGTACAGCATTCCTTGCATTGTCATGTTTCTATGAAGTCAAATACCATGTGTGTGGTGGAAAAAGGTAATATCTCCGATTGATGTAATGATGATTAGGCATCACATTCTTATACTTTTGCTATAAATTATGTGTTGAATGCAATCACCATACCCTGAGTATTGTATCGATTAGATTGTATGCAGGGCTACATATTGATGTGAAAAGTGAAGCTGAAAGTCATCTTGTTACCTGTTGATGCTATGATGTCAAACAATGATTTTAGAGAAGAAAGTATTAAGAAAAAACCTTTGTTGTGTTTATGTTCACACAGTGAAATATAGTTCCTATTTGTATTCACTATACTTTGAATGCGCAAGAAAATGATATGTCGTACAGTGTAGGTCCAATTAAATTAGGAAAACGAAGTATTTGTTGATTATATAAATTCTATAGGATCATGGAAAGTGCGATCATATCAATCAAAAACGAACACTTCCCCCAAAGTGAGTAATATTTTGTTAAGATATCAAGTTGACGTTTCTCAGCTTCCGTATCTCAGACCCGCATGAATGCGCGTGGACAAAGCATCAGTCATCATTGCATAGCGCATATAATAAATAGCCACCGGACCATCATTTCGCAAACATAACCGAGTAGCGACGCCGAGCCGACTGCCTCGCCTCGCCGTCGGCAAGTTCAGCTATGGACACCACTTATTCCTCTCGACTGATGAGCGTTACAAGGGCAGAAGATTTGCTGTTTTCTTGGTTGTGTTTGTAATATTTCAAGTAAAAATTGGACGGGGCCCTGGCATCCCAACTCCTATATCACTTTTTGCGCTACATCATGTTCTTTAAAATTGACTACGTTCTTTTCATCAATCTTGCGGTGGCATCCACGCATCTACAAGTTCAACCGGACGTTAGCAAGAGTCGCTATCACCGCTCATCAATTCGCGCAGCCCACAGCACGACTGATTCCCCCGTTCCTTGATGGCTCTAACCGCCGGGAGCATTTGGGTACTAGAACTTGATCTTGGGTCGACGGCTCGGCAACCCAAACAAAACACGGAGGCGCTGATGTCTTAGTCTTTTTTCTTTTAGTCGCGGTTTGCGGATTGCTGTTTCACAACTACTTAGGTAGTACTTTGACGCTTTATATGGGTCAGGATGTGAGTGGGGGCCGGAAGACGTAGAGATCATGTGCGCACACCTGCTCATGATCAACTTCCGTTTTTCGCCTTAGTCCCGTTGATAACGTCAAGGGGTGGTTATCTGTATGTTTAAGTCAGTTTTAGGGTAAAAGGAGAGCTAAAACTTGAATTTTGATCCTATTTGGAAAAAGTCGAGTCAGATAGTACATGTAGTGATAATGAAGAAGAAATTTGTTACTTATTTACAATGGTGGCAATAAAAAATGAATAAAAATTAAGAAGTCCATAAGTGTCATAATGAAATATGGACGATATATTCTGGCCGTATTATGCAGGGTCAACATGGTCAATGCAACCATTTCCACCAGCACTTGCGTATAAGGAAAGGGTCTTTGCCAGCGAAACTCAGGACAAGAAGTTGCTTCCCATTTAGAATCGTCACCCCCAGAATCGTAGATCATCACTTTAATCTATGGTGAGTCGTACAGTGGGGAATTTCTTGTGTTTAGTTTCATTTTGATCAAATATTTTCACCGGAGGAAATCGAATAAGTAGGGGAACATTCAGTTAGTCGCTAAAGTCAACACTACTTTCTATTTTCTCACTCATGAACTTGCAAACCATCTCCCCCCCCCCCCCGACCCTCCGGCTACAGACGACTCTTCGTCTCGACGGGGCTGTCGGTGAATGCGTCAATTGACACAGGCACCACGCAGCGTAGGGTACTCAATTATCGCAGGAGAGCTCGCGGGGTAGTGACCGCGATACTTTCCGCGACGCGTCCGTTTGCCAAGTCGGTGATCGTTGATCGCCGATCTGAGTCTGATGATGAAAGCTACCCTGTTCACACTCTCGTCAAATACATCAGATGCATTGTTTGTTATCATGTTTTCTGGGACGCGTGTAGGTCCTGCATATCGACCTTTCTGGTGGAAAAAAACGGCCGATGTAATGTATATAACGGTAATATAGTTGTTGTCGAAAGCAACCTTTTGCATCCTCTCACAGTTTATGTAGTAATAAGAAATAGATAATTATATGTATATAATTATCATGTATTGATATGACAAATACGACACTATTTTTTTTTTGGGGGGGGGGGGGGGTCTGGTGACCCGTTCGGGCCACTAAAATCTTTAGATCTGAAATTTTAGTGCCCCGAAAATATATGTAGTGGCAAGAATTAAAAGTAAAAGTAACAATCCATTTTGAATCTTAGTTGTCCGAGCGGTCCACCAAAAGATGAATTTGGTGGCCCGACACCAATTTTTAGTGGCCCCGGGCCACCAGGCCACCGTTCTATACATCGAAACCGTGAAAACGACCATTTTGTTTCGGCATCCAGAGTGAAAAACACAGTTATGCTTGTCTGCAGGACCCTCCTCCACTGCGGTAGTCTCTCACAACTTTAGCTGAGGAACACTTTCTTCGCAGTTGTCAGTGTTAACCATAGCTCTCTACTCGAGTAAAGGTCGAAGAAGCGGATTGGAATCGCATGTACGGCGCGTGTACCTTGAGAAGTAAATTGTTACTGAGAGTATAACTAAAGCATGTTAGCACCAACACCTGATGATAATTCCCATGACATTGCAAACAAAAAAAAGATTTCGCAAAAGAGTTCGTGCAGCAAATAGATCAACTCACCAAATGCACCCAAATATAGGTTGTTCTCTTCTACTTGCAGCTTCAGAGTTATCACTGATGTTGTCAACCACATTCTTGGAAGCTGTTACGAGATCTATTATATCAAGGAGATGGACATTAGAAAGCTCGGAAGCAGTCTATTACACGGCAACGTTTTACTTTGCCAGTGGAAAGAGAAAGGTGGATGAAAAAAAAAAAATGTATTTCAAAAAACTGCTCTATCTAATCATAGAATTGAATTTCTCATTAAAGTCCGCCACGACAAGATCATAGTTTGGCGCCATTTATTGACTTGTCACTTTTTCTTGAAGCCTCTTAAAGCTATTGAGAGAGGAATAGTTCGTTTTGTTGAAAATTGCCCGAATGTAAACGATTATCATGAAATAGAGATTTTTCAAATAACAGAGTAAAGCTACAGAGAAACACATTCGCAGTGCTAGGTTCGGTTTGTTACTCAGTTTAAAGTGTGCAGTTGACTCTGTGGAGTTGGGTGATTGAAATGTAATTGATACCAACATTTACGCCAAATATGCTCTAAAACAAACTGCTGGGCCCCCCAACAGCCAATAATAATTCACAAAGAAACGTTTATAAACATGTTAGTATATCCCACCAATCAAACTAACTTTATCATCAAATATATAAGAAGAATGATCTTACGACCTATATTTCCGACTAAGTAGCATTTTTTTAATCGTCATTCATAGGCTGCATGACGCCGTATTTCGCAGAATCTTGGTTTAATTGAGTGACTACTCAAACCGTAATCGCGGAAGTCTTTGATATTTAGAAGTTGCAGTATAAATTCTGTGAGTAATATAGGGTGGCATAAATATTCCTGTCCGCTATCATGGATATAACAGCTCTCTGCTGGTGTTTGAATTTGAATGTGCCAAATATTAGTCACCGTTGCCATCTGATTGTAAGCCATGAGATTTCATTAAAGGATACCTCGTGTTGTATATAATGAAGAGCTCTATTTCTGACACAAAAGTTGGGAAACTGCAAATTAAAGCTGCATCTCTTTCTGTAGTTATGCAGGCGTTAAGCCAATTCAAAAAATGACGAAAAAACATCAGTGTACGAAATAATTATTCAGAGAAAACAGCTGCATAGCCATGATACCCTATTAAGAATTACCTCTTCATACGACCGCGTGTCCAAGAAAATTTCTGAAAAAAAAAAGTTTCTCCTGTTTATTCAACAGTCTCTCAGACTTAATAAAAGATTACTGTCTTTTATGGTTCTACGAGAAAATTCCTTGAGCCTCGCTCCGAAAACTAGATGCGAGTCCAAGAAAGCAAACTTAGTAAAATAAGTTTTGACAGTACATAGATCTATTATTTCAAGTAGGAGTGAAAGTCTTTAAGCCGAATCACAGCACGGGCAAAACCTTTAATAGTATTCGGACTGATTTATGGTCCATATTCGTAGATGTGGGGAAAAAACAAACACTGTTATTAAAACTGTAAATTTGTCATGTCTAAAATAAAAATCATAATTCACGTTTACGTTCGCGAATGTATACTGTTGTATAAAAAAATGCTATCCATTTTCAAGAACACCTTTCTGTGAATCGGCCGAACAAATTTCGATGTTCTGTCATAAGATCAAAGTGACTCCAAATAAACACTGTGCAAACTAGAATTTATAGGTGGATATTGAGAAAGTCATTATCAAATTGAAAATGGAAAATTAGCAAGAATAATCATGTATGTTCTAAGCATACTGTATCACTAAATAGATGTTAATGATGCCATGTTAATAAGAGAACGTATCCTGTATATGCACAAAAGACGTTTCAGAATATTGAATTCGCGGATATTGCATTCTGTCATCATAAAAGTGTTACCTATTTCAAACCTCTGTGAAATCAACACCTTCTTACATTAAGAAGTTCAAGAGTGTCATGGGTACATAAATAAAACAAATCCCAAAACGCGCTGTCAACCACGACCAGCCGGATTTCGTCAGTCCTGCCCTTTTGAAAGGAAGTGTACTCTCAGTTTCAATTTCAAATTATTTTCATTTTTCACTGAGATACCTCTCATCGCTTGAAAGCTGTTCCTCAGCAATACCGCAATTACATAGCATACAAAATATTCGACGAACATATGATCTATACAAAGTTTATCGTTCAAATATACATATTACAAAGATAATACAACGCGAATGTTCATGTTCCATCTCATACTAGAATTTAAGGATGATATAATATACAATTAAATTTGACTGCATTTCTTTTTCGGAGCAGAATACCGGGCCTTTTTAATAAAATGTTTGCATAGGCATATCTAAAGCAGTTTCAAATTTCTAGAAACAAGGGGGAAAACGAAGATAACAAAAAATCAGGCTGATGTATACAATAACAGACAATAAAATGGTATATATGGTTAAAGAATAAATGGGCGTACTCGTATCAGATATCAGCCATACTAGTCAAACAAGGAATTCTGTTTGTTAATTGAATCTAATATTCGAATCTGTCGACTTACACTGTTTCAGAATACACATTCAGACAAACACTATTTTTTTAACTTTGCTTTCATGAATACGAAATTTTCGATTTGTTAACAGTAATTAATGAATATATACTGCATGATATTTCTTTTCTGAAATAGACATGTAAAATTTTCGTTAGATTTTTTTTTACCTATATACTGTTGTAGATAAGCTTTACAACTTTAAATTCTATTCAGTTTAATATCATATTCTTTTTTTTTTTTTTTGCTATTGGAGGGTGCGGCAGGAATAAGGAAGCATTATTCAGATATCTGCAACTCCGAAATAGTGTTGATTGAAATAGAATAGTTGTCCATCCATATTCATTTCATTCTGGACACCTGAGTACTTGATAAAGAATTAGAGAAGGCGAATTTTGTCGTTTTTCACACCGGAGAATGGTAAAATTAATCACATCGCAGGTTAATTTTCATTCACCCGACAACAAGCTGCCATTTCCAAACGGGGTTTCAATGTGGGCAAAAATTCAGAACCTTTGTCTCTCCGTTCTTATACCCCTAGTCCTGTCACCTAATCCTTCGTGACGACGAGCCTTAACTTCTTCGTGTGAACGGGTCCATGGCAGCGCCATTCATTGCCAGGCAGTCGTCAAACTGAAAGGGAATACCGGCGAACGTGGACGAGAGAGACAGGAGAAATATATAAAATGTGCTTCGGGGTGTCTCTGGTCGACATATATATATCGCGATCTCAATAACAAACACTCTGTCATGAGGAGTCAACTGTAGTAAGCACAACCTCGAATCTGGGTCTTTTCTCATGGCGACAGTCACAATTATGCCATGAGCGCGGGAAAAAAAAAAGGAAAGAGAGAAAAGAAAAATCGTGATTTGTTGTTATACGATGTATCAATGCCCAATGTTATGTTTTCTCATTTTTTTTTCTCGAATGTTTATGTGATGATCCGTCTCCCTGCTCTCAGATCAAGGGAACAAGGGGTAAGGAAACAAACCATGTTTAATGACGGCGTGACCGACCGTCGATACATGGTATAGAGTTCACGCGGCTGCTGCCCGCGTTTTCGAGCGAGCGAGCATGCATCATCCACCCCCTCCTCGGTAATCAAAGGATGTGAGCTTCGGGATTTATCGAACGAGATCTCGTCTCGTCACCCGTCCTGGATACTCAAAGTGATGCGTGACATGATTGATGAAAGACATGACTACAGAAAAACAAGCAAACACATCAAGAGGTCTCCTCCACGTGGAGTAAAATCTGTCCCTATATTCAATGTATAATTTCTGCACTTCTGTACTACAACCAACGATGTTGCATTGCTGATATACTTTTTTTCTTGCATTTTTCGTTGTGTCGGTCAGTGCCGAACGCCATTATTTGTGTTTTCATTGATCAAGAATTCAATATGATACATAGGCCGTACAGACACAAAAACTTAATAAGCCTTCAGATTCAGATCATTATAAATGTCAAATTTTAATGTTCCAATTTTGATAAAGTTAATGAACATGATCGCTGTGATTCGTTAGTTTGACGCAAAAGGACATTCGTTTGGTTCTCACGACTCTACCAATGTAGGCGGCTTGCATATTGCGTTGCAAATCATTGATGAAGGGCACAATTGCATGCCTCCTTGGTGCGGTGCTAGAGCAAAGCTAATAATCAGAGAATTGAACTGTCAGGCCATTAATCCTCAACAGCCCCCAGAACAGCAACAACAGAACAGACATTCGTACTGGTCAAATCATCTTTATACAGTATACACACTGACAGTATACGACCAAGTCATTTTAGTCATGTTCTGGTTCTTGGTTGATTATGAGAAAGTAATGCACTCAGGTCAGCTAGAAAATCAAAGTGACATATCCACCATGTCCACTCCAGTGTGCAAAGTGATGTACGTAGCCCATTTTGACATGTATAGATGCCGAAGAAGAGCATTTAATTGAATTCTATTCTGCTAAAATTCATTTTCATTTTTGGATAGAACACCACATACACTTCATTCTTTGTGAAAGAAACAGTGTACAATAATAGCCAAACATAATAATATATCATTGATATGTCAATGAAACAATGTAATGAATTACCAAGGCGAACAATTATTCAGTATTACAAATGATTGACAAAATTGTCCTACAACTTGTACGTAAATAAGCACAGATTATTCAATGTTTTAGCAGTAACCATGATGAGAAAAAAATCCCTGGCAGGCATACTCCGGTTGGACTTGAACCAACGACCTCCTGATTGCTCGACAGACGTCATATCCACGATTCGATGCAAGAACTATGAAGTTGAATGATATAATACGCGGTACCAGCTGCTCGAATCAGACTGAATCATGGCAATCGGGCGGAATCTCGGTATAGTCCAGTGGATATGATGCCTGCCTGCAATCAGGAGGTTGTTGGTTCGAGTCCAACCCGAGTAATTCCATTCTTTTTTTTTAATTATGGCTATTACTAAAACACTGAAAAAATCTGTGTTTATTAACGTCGCTGTAGGGCAATCTGTCAATCAGTTGCAATAAAAACAACTCCACGCAAGAATTATTAATTATCAGAAAGAACTCTTCTTGAATAAGAAAAAAAAAAAACGCACCAAGGATTTCTTGCAATAATGCATCAGTCTTCAAGCTGTCCTTTCTTTACTCCTTACTTGATTACCAGAGGCGGGACATTAAACTATTATACTTGTGATGTATAATATCCAACATTGAAGTACATCACCCATGCTTATAATAACATACATGGGATTCAAGACGGAATTTCTTGGGGTATAGTCATCAACATTTTGTACAAGTGATATTTGGCATCAGAACTGCGTCACAAACAGAAAACAAAACACACAAGCACACAAACACACTTTCACACACACACACACACACACACACACACACACACACACACATACACATAAAACACAAACGCATAAAAAACTAGATCTGTCGTCTTTGGGACATGATATACATATATGGTATAAGTTTGAAATTGATAGGCAGAGGACTTTCTGAGCTAACCTCTACACAATTTTTGAGGAGAAATAAGAAGAAGACGAAGAAGAAGAAGAAGAAAGAATCCGTACAAAAACAGAAGGTGATCCGAGAGGATACTCGGATCACCTAAATATACATACATGTACTTCAATTTTTGCTTGAGAAAAGACAATGATCATCCAATCCAATCTAAGCTTCATCAAACAGCATACCCCGCGCAGTCTCATGAAAAAAAGAAGAAGAAACGATTAATTTACCCTTAAATCTAACACATGAAATGGACAAACTGTACATGCGTCACATATGCAATTCAAGCCGCTCTGCTACGCAGATAGGGTGTGTTATTCAGTATCCAGCGCCCTATGTATTTTGATTGGAGTGATAATTGGGGATCATTAGTGATTAAAAAACTTCTAACTCAAAAAGTTCTAACTCATTTACAGTGTCTCTCTCCACGATTTCGACTAAAGAAACAACATTTCCAAAGTCATTTAAAATGCCTCGCGTGCAAAATGGCACTATAGGAGATCATTACATCAGTCAATATATTAAACTAAATCATCTCCGGAAATGACCTAGAGAACAAATGCTAAATGGAAGCTAAGCATATGACAACAGCAAAGACGATTTGCCAGACTGATCATTGGTAGGTTCCCAGATTTATGGTCAAACAGTAGCGCTCTTTTAGAGATCGCGCTCTTCGGTATATGAATAACTCCGTCAGGTTGTTTCTTGGCGCCATTAGAAGATTATGAAATAATTGTACGGTTTTTTATCTAATCATTCGTTTGTTACTTACCGACCTGCGTGCGGCCATTATCTGGGGGAAAAACTGCTCGTTGAAGCGCAGATGGGCGCCAAAAGCGAGAGGTAGGGTTTAAAAAGAAATAGATGGGAAGGGGCTGGAACAGGATTCGGCTATATAGACTCCCCTTCTCCGTGCATACACCGACGGAGTGCACCTAATAAAATCTAATAACAGGAACTCGCGACAACGCATCCCTCAGTGTCCTGTCTGTAAATGTCGCCGCACACACCTCACCCCACTTCCCTCCGTCACACACAAACCTGTCTGGCGCCAAGGACATGAATATGTCTTTTCTGAAAAATACTTCATTTGAATCGTGGACAATTTTATTTTGAAAAAAAAATACCCGAATACGATATCACGGCAATTTGATACATAGTCGGTAGATTTAATGTCCCGCCATCATTTATAGGTATTTAGAGGAGAAGAGAATATCATTGTCTTTTTCTTTGGATGATAACAAAAAGAAGCTTTCCCTTCACGACAAACCGGCTCCATGTCATCATCGTAAGACAAAGGCAAATCGGCATCCATGGCAGAGTTCTAGTCGCGATACGCGCCACTACGCAGTCGCGGGCAGAAAGAGTAAGCAAGGGAGAAAAAAAAATGAATCCGTAAGTTGACGAGAAAGGAGCGCTGTTGGAGTGCGATCGCTCACGCAGTTCGGCTGAGTATTTTTTACCCCTCTCATTGGTATATCATGTCTGAAATCCCCGCGGAGGAATTCATTCGTCGTCACTCGTGCAGACGACGTGCATATATTTTTTTTTGTCAAGGTATTTCAGTAAGGAAGTGAATCGGGAGGTTGATAGCGTACCACCACCCCTCTTATATACCACGATTCATCAGTTCGTTTCAATACTTACGCCATCTGAACTGCAATGTGATGGATATATAAGGAGCTAAGTTACTGCCATTACACGGACACAGGAATATCGTAGTGCCAGTCAAGAAGTTGTTAAGTTCTACTGACACTTTCAGTATCCTCACCAGCAACAACTCATATTTATTCTGTTTTCCTGTGTATGTGTCATCACATCATCCTTCGAATCTATCAAGATATTTTGTTTCCTCTGTCACGAAGAACTTTTCGTTATTGAGTGCAACGTGGGTAACACCGTTTAGACTCTAATCCAGCGATTTGTGGTTTTCATCCGATTCATCCTGCAGGGATATATCATCATTTTCATCTCAAGAAAGAGGGTGGCAGACACAATTGTGGAGCAACATGGAATATCGCGTCGCAAACTTTGGAGTTCTATGGATTCTTACCATCGTCATATTTTCAGTAGCGTCTTCACCGGAACAAGGTAAGATGAGACTTTAATTTTTCAGACGTTACTTTCGAGGCATGTTATAGGCAAACATTCCATTTTCTGCAGATTTTTCTTTCTGCAAATAACAAATTCTCTTAATGATATACTCATTATCATCATTATTATCTTTAGTGAGTCTGACACTGTAACTATTAACATTGGAGTTTTTAACTAGATGCTTAAGTAAAATTTTAATGGCATAAATTGCAAACGGCTATTTCGTTTATTTTTTACCTTTGCCCCCGAACTCTGGAATCGCCAGCCTACAAAGTTACCTTTTGCAAACATGTTCGACAGTTTAATTGTTTTACAGTGCTTTACAATCAAAGGCGTTTATGAATTCTACATATATATACTAATTCTGTCCGAAATCATATAACGTAGGCCCTATAATTATTGTAAATAACATTTCATCAGTATCTTTTTTCATGGCCCCGCTGAAAACCGCTGAAATCCTCAAGCAGCTTATTTTATCTCTTGTTTCATGGATTTGGCACTTTGGCCTAATTTTACTTCTTATTGTAAAAAGAAACGATGCAACAATCAACATTGTGACCCCTGTAACCAGCGTGTATCGATAACATCGTTTGTCAACGCATTTAACTTATAAAGAGAAAAGTATGTGATTTTCTTCATTAAAACACAATGCAAAACCTCAAATTGATGACAATTTTATATTCAAGTAGGACATACTTAATGCCGGCTAAATTTTGTTAAGACATAATATAACATTCCGCCGAAGGTGCATTAAGGTTTGAGTATCAATTCTATTCGTCATAAAGTTACATTTGCCCTGTGCTCAATCGAAAGACGAATTGCATTCTTGAAAACAAGCATCCATGATACAGCTTTTTTTTTAAATTCATACCATTTCATTTATGCATTAAACATACAGTGTACATGGGTGTCATTCCGTTCACCCCCACCACATACTCACGAATGTGACATATTTGAGAATAGATACGAACAGTCACTTTGATCCAAAATATGCTGTGTAGCGCATACATATTTGTTCGTCTCTCCTTACTGTAAGATTTGAATAGTTAAAGGAATGTTTGAATTGAAAAGACAAACAAACAAACCAGCCAACAAAATTCGATTTCATGTTAAGATGCACAAACTGTGAAGATGTATTCCACACTATAGACCTTACTAGAGTACGATGCCAGTTATTGTGTTGCATAACACAAGTAAAACTAGTAACCGGCTGAGTGAATACTTTTTTTTTTGCAGTGTTTACTGCAATACTAAATGCATCATTCAACTGGCTGGAAAGTTGTTTTCTCGCCTATTTAACTGTATCTAGGTCATTTAAGGAATGCTGGAAGAAATCAAGAAAACAACAGTCTAAAGCGTAAATACTTTCATAAACAATCGATAAAGGCTTATTCCATGTTCCATGTCTAGTCAACTGTTGTATGGCGAGATTGCTTCGTTTTGACGAAATGAAAGTCCGTGAAAAGCGAACAACTTCTGAAATCATTCATATTTTAAAACTCAAACAAAGGGAAACTGACCAAAAATGCATGTATTTTCAAAAGTGAATTGCATTTTTATAAACTATAAGATTGATGATGGAGTACCACAGTAACACAATAATGTGCATCAGCTCTTTGGAGACACTGCCCCCCCCCCCTCCCCGTTGTAATATTGGTCAAGATTTTTCAGTTTGTCTCCCCACTCGTTTGATATGAAAGAAATCGGGTGTATTTCATATTCATCTGACACTGACGTGCTTAAAGCTCTTGATTTTAAAACTTGTTTTCATTACTTTTAGCGACAAAGCAGTCAAGGAATGCACTAATTGAACATGCTTTGAGCAATTAAACTCGAAAAAAACCCGCACGAAACATTTTTGCAACATAGTTATCTCCTATGCATAATTTCTTCTTGCCCTGAACTTTATTGCATGAATAAGAGAAAACCGGCATGCTCTTAATTTAGTGAATTCTCCTCTTTTGCAGAGAGGTCGATTAATTGATTGTTTTAAACTCTTTTATCCTTTATAAGATTTTTCTCCACAATGTGCCAAACAATGAAATGGCAAGAGATCACTAGAGACCCCAACCACCTGAAAAAAAAGAGAAAGAAAGAAAGAAAAAGTTTTGATATAAATATGACGACCTGAGAAATCAAGATTCTCTTCTGAAAGTAAGTACCCTGGGAAATATAAGCAGCCATTGAGAACGATTTGACATGCTCATAATAAGGGAAAGAATTCATGGAACTAAGAAATTCTCGGAGTAGAACTAAGCCCTTCCAACGAAGAAACGTGTGCTTTATTCTAGTTGTCGGCTGTCTTCAAACCAAGGACCTTCCGCTTTTTCTCCGTAAAGTCGGGGTTTCGATCGCCTGGGCGTGGATATTATACACAGGGGGTTCCCCTGCGTGCATTATGTTCTTTTCATAATGTGCGAAGATTGTCCCACTTACGTGTCTGACTGCAGTAACATAAGCTTATTACATCTAATTATGAAGTGCTGTTCAGGGTAGGTTAATTGCCGATAAGTTGAGTTTGACAAGTATATTGCAGGGCTGAGTCTTCATTGAAATAGTGAACTATTCGGGGAAGAAGAAATAACTTTTGTAGCCCTGTTCGAATGATTAAATGCCACTGTGTGGTACAGATGGAGAAAAAAAATGCCCATCAACCAAATATTGCTTTATCACTAGATATGATAAACGCACCATTAAAAAATTGTATACAGTTGTTAAACATAATATGAATCATTCATTGGACACATTTGAATAAGTATTGGAAGAGGAATGTAAGAACAGTCTGTCTTCTAAATCTTACACCATATAAATAATTATGGAAGCTCTCAAAGTTGTCGAGACTAATACAAATAGTTAATACTAATGACGTGATAGGTGCCGAGAAGTGTATAGTTGACAAATAATGTGAAAACATGAACAAATAAGCAAATCCCTCTGGTATGTTCGAAATACGTAAATTGCAATTTTCTTTAATCGCCTTTTATTGTTGTCACTCACATTGCCGTAACCGATCCTTGTTTGTGTAACCTTACGTTTTGATAAGTAGGTTTAAAAGCACGGGTTTTCATTAAAAATAGGTGTTAAGCCAGAAAGATCAGGATTACGTACATGTTAGACAGATACAAGACACCTCGGATTTTTTTTTTAAACTGATGCAGATTTGTATGTATGATCTGGTCGTCACTAATCGCATTTGTACTGATTAATACCGCCAAGAATGCATATGTCTAGGCTTCAAAAAATTTCTATTCCTTCTGACGCATGGCCTAAACCGTCTTGGCAGACAGCATAAAAAGAACATGTCCCCAAAATTCCAAAGCCATCAAACAAACAAGCAAACAACAAAAAATACACCCCAAAATAAAGCAAAACAAAAAGAAGTAAAGAAAACTAAAAGACACAATTATACAAAAAATTATGTTATGTCCTATTCACTCCATCGCAGCTACTCATCTCTACACTGATGTAACTGCACCATTGCTAAAAAGATACGATAGAATAGAAATTGTATTATGATAAAAGTTTTCCATTTCTCAATCGATTTTTTTTTTTCAAATCCTTTTAGGCAGAATTTTGACTATGGAAGATATCGTATTTCACAGAAATCTGAGATCTGTAAAGAATTTGCAAATATTCGCATGGATCATGTTCTACCCCGAAGAACGGAAATTCAATTTCAAACCAATTCATTTTTTCCTGTCATGTTTGCGATTACTGTAGTTGAACTCTTCACTCTCATTTTAGGCAGTTAGAATATAGGCAATTATTCCAGAAACACGCCTCCGTCCTGTCATGTCAAAAGTACTGGTCAGACATTCTCTCACACTTATAAGCTCTTCATTGCCATCCCTCTTGATTTCGGGAGATGTTAGTCATTCCAAAGGTTCGTTAATCCGGAGATTAAACGAGGTTCGTTATTCCAAAGTTTCTTTATGCCGAAAAACACTAATTCGCCATTGCTTGAGGTTCGTTAATTCGAATATTTTGTCGCGTCATTCTGAAGGTTCGTTATTCCAAAGATTCGTAATTCTGAAAATGAAATAAGGTTTGTTATTCCGAAAATTCGTGAATCCGAAAATGAAATAAGGTTCGTTATTCCAACGGTTTGTCAAACCGGAGATGAAATAAGTTTCGTTATTCTGAAGGTTCGTTTATCCAAAAATGAAGTAAGTTTCGTTGATCCGAAGGTTCCTTATTCCGAAACACGCAAATTCGCTTTGGTTTGAGATCGTTAATCCGAAGATGAAAAGGGTTCGTTAATCTTTACAATTTGTGGCGTACATTCCGAAGGTTCGTTATTCCGAAGATTCGTAAATCTGAAAATGAAATAAGGGTCGTTATTCCGAAGGCTCGTTAATTCGAAAATGAAATAAGGTTCGTTACTTCGAAGGCTCGTTAATCCGATAATGAAGTAAGGTTCGATATTTCGAAGGTTCATTAGTCCGATCCGAAATGAAACTTACTTGGTTATTCCGACGGCTCTTTAATCCGAAATGAAATATGGTTCGTCACTTCTACTGCGTATTAACGAACTTTCGGAATTACGAACCTTATTTCGTTTTCAGATTTACAAATCTTCGTATTACGAATCTTTTTTTATTTTCCGCCTAATGTACCTTTGTAATAACGGACTGTAACCTTCATTTCAGCCAAATTTTGGAATGTGTTGTCTTCGTATCAAATCAACAAAGATTAAAGTGCTAATAATTAATGTAACCACATCAACTACAGAAGTCACCTTCATAATGTACATAACAATTATTTTGTTAATGTGAAGTTATCACAAACGGGAACCACTGAAGGTAAAGAAGGATGTATTAAGATTATTTTGCGTAGAACGACATAAGGGAAATATTAATAGAATTTTACAAAATTTCATATTAAAAAAAGAGGTGCTTTCTCTAGACTTGTCACTGACGTATGTTAAAGGGATAGTTTGGTATTGGAGATGAGAATTTGGCTTTTAACTTTTTTGAGATACCAGGAAACTACTTATGAAATAGTACAGAGGAATTGAAAGTTTATTTGATGAAAATCGGTTTTGGTATGGCTGAGGCACCCCAAAACAAAGTAAAACAAAGCGATCGTAATAAAAGCTGGGTCCCACCTTTTATTAGAATCGCTCTTTTTTGGATATCTCAGTAATTTTAAAACCAATTTTCATCAAATAAACGCTGAAATCCTCTTAAAATTACATGCTCCTTCATTTATTTTCATAAAATATTCTCATTATCCCACCAAAAAATGTTAGAATTCTGAAGTTAGGTCTCAACCGAAACTGTACAATCCCTTTAAGGGTATGCTATATCCCCACTGCCTTCTGAAAGGGGCAAGTCAAGTGCTCTTTTATTAGGCATTAAACATGTGACGTAACAAGCTGTAGTAATCTCCTCATCAATAGGTGCCAGCACTTATCCTTCAAAAATTCATAACTGTTGAACGCATTGTCCCATTTTTTCAACTTTTGACTGATGTGTTCTATTAACATTACTGTGTTCTTTCAATCCACATGTTTAATATGAAGGTCAAATTTGAAGACTCTATCTATACTTCATCATGGGAAATAGAAGTGCAATGCAGCCAGTAAAAATTTCAACTAGCGGAGCTCATAGGCCAATTTCATCATCATCACAAACGCATTCATCATCATCACTATGATAGCCAATCATCATCTCAAACGAAAGGGGGGCGGGAGTTCTCCGCCCACTTCTAAAAGGTCCCTCAATGATACACCGACGTCAATTCAAAAATTATCTTTCCACTCCAACGTTGTCATTACAATATTGTGCGATGCAATGGTGGTAGAAAACCGCATTCTATCAGTTGTCTCTTCGCTGAGGTCTGGGCCATTTTTTAGGGGTTTTTTTTTCACTGCCAAGCTAAACTCGAGCTTCAGAGATCAAAGCGCATGAAGGAAATAAGAGAACGAACAATAGAGATAGAAAGGAACCACTGTCATATAACCGCGGAAGCGGCGAACAATTTCCTTTGCTTGTTTGGTAAACAAAAATGCTCCTCTCAATTAAACGTTTTAGTCGGCGCCCCGTGTCTGCCTCCAGCGCACGCTTCGCCTTTGAGCACCGGGTATGACGAGCAAGGGATAACGGACCCAGAGGGCTTGTAATTGCCTATTAAACTCTGTGCCAACAAAAGACCGACTGGTTTGCTGCGGAGTCGAGTGGGGATGGGGAGCAGCTATAGCTCGCTTCGTTCATTTTTGGGGGCGGTTCTAGGATCGTGTCCGAAACAATCGTGCACCAGAGCCCCTTAGGGAACGGTAAAGTGGAGGCAAGCAGAAAGGATATACGCAGAATTTAAACGCCTAATGGAGGAAGAATTCAATTACTGAATGACAAAATAACAACAGCAAAAGTATTTTATTGCTAACTACATCCTGCTCTCAAGTGGTGGTTTAATGAATATCAGTCAAATGGAAACGCATTAAATTAAGTCAGTCGCGACGTATCTTTCCGTCTTTTGCCTCAAAATCACTGAAGAGTTCGTAGCATATTCAGCGGACCTGCAATAACAACAAGGCGATTATTTTGGTAGTGAAAATAAGTCACTTTAAATGTCTCTGTTTTGTATCTTCTTCACAAACATAGCCTATTCCACATCAACACACAACTTACCTGAACACAAAGCATATCAACAACTTTTCCCTCAATTTACAACTGAATACCATGTCACAAACACAAGTCAATAAAATTGTACCCACAAAGTATACAGATTGGTACTTATCACAGAATTAAAGGGAAAAAAATCCACCCCAAAATAAACAAATTTGAAAAGAATTTGTCATTTTTGTATCGTTCTGAGGGAAAAATTTTTCTCTTTCTCTTGAAGATTATTCTTTCTTTTTTTCTTTTCGGGGGGGGGGTACCTCTTTATTAGCATTCATTCTCAGATTCCAACTTTCATACCTTCTTTAGCATTCATTCTCAGATTCCAACTTTAATAGATCGACCATTATGTTTTATATAATGTTTGCAATATTCTATGTATGTCTCCTAGCTGGATATCATGTATTATTCAATTTTGTTATATTTGATGTATTTTCTCATCGAGAAATATGAAATTGAAATTGAAAATGAAATTGAAATTTATTCGCTCGTCTAAAAGAAGACATCAGAATCATTAAATCCATGTTAGGATTTCACTGCTATAGTATAGAGTATAAAATCGTGATTTTGTAAGGAGCTCGAAGACAAGAGAAGAGCTGGCAAGTTTGTTGTAAGACTGATGTGGCTGATGCTATACCACCAGAAGTACACAGTAAAAAGTCGGTGTTAGATTTAACACCATGGGTGTTAAATCTAACACCGATCAAGTGTTAATAGAGGACCACACCCACGGGTGTAGAAAATGCATTGTGATGGTGTTGAAAAATGTTCACCTGGCACTTCGTGGTGTTAATTTGACACTGTATCTGGTGATATTTTTGACACTGTGCTGGTTTTAATTCAATAATAACACCGCATGGTGTTGATTTGATATTGCTGGTGTTAATGTCAATGGTATAACACCCGTCCAGCTTCAATAGGAGACCACACCAACTGGTGTTACTGTGGTGTAAATGTGTTCACATATTTAAAAAAAATCAAGTACTTTATCGGAAAATTCTTGGTCGTCTTGTTGAAGTTCAAAATCAACAAGGAGTGCAGTTACTAAGAAACTCTTCAAAAAACAATTTTGTATTTTGAAATGACACCCGGAGGTGTTAATCTAACACCATGAATGAGCACAGAAAATTTAACACCAGCTAGGTGTTTCATATTTAACACCGGACTTTTTCAGTGTACCAACTGTGTTATCTTGACTGAAGGTCATTCATGTCAGCATTTACATTGAGGGCATTAATTGAAACAAAAATGGGAATTCACAAAAATCAGCTCGCAAAGATTCATCACGTCTATATATCCAGCAGAGTGTGATGAAGAATGAATAATTGATCTAAAACACACTCGATATAATAATCTTAAATAAATTCAATTATACGTTTCGAATGTAGACCTATCTAAGCAGGATATCTTTGCATAATATCATTAGGAATACATGCAGTTTCAACAGATAAATCAAAGTCCAGAAACAAGCGTTCCGCTTCTCGTGTCAACGATTGATAAATGGACCAAAAAATTATTATAAATTTGCATCTTAATGCAATCTTGCAGCTTCAGCAGATTTCTTTTTTTTTTTAATCTGTGTTCACTCTCATGCCATTTAGCCCCCTTTGAATTGTCAAAACTGGTCTTCGAAAAAAAAGCGGGATCATAATGATTCGATACGTCCAAAATAAGAGAGAATGACACATCTCTCCGAACTGAAATTGCCAAAGACGCCTTCGGTGTAGCTGGTTGTTGACGACCTTAAAGGGATGGTGCAGTTTCGGTTGAAATTGAGCTTCAGTCTTCAACCTTTTTGATGATGATTTTTATTTAGGTAACGAGAAAACTCTATGAAATATGAAAGAGCATAATACATTCTAAGAGGAATTCAATGTTTATTTGATGAACAATAGTTTTGAAATGGCTGAGATATCCAAAACAAAGTGATCCAAAATAGAAGGTGGGACCCACCTTTTAGTAGGATCGATTTGTTTTACTTTGTTTTTAGATATCTCAGGCATTTCAAAACCAATTTTCATCAAATAAACTCTGAATTCTTCTTTGGATTGTATGCTCTGTAATATTTCATAAACTGGTTTCTAAGTAGCTCGTAAAAATGTTAAAAGCTGAATCCTCACCTCAACCAAAACTATACTAACTCTTTAAACCTGGTTATGACCAAGACCATGACATACAAGTAATTTACCTAAAAACACAATTTACCTCAAATCGATGGTTCAGATCTATTCCATGGACGACAACAGACGTAACTTGCATCAATACATTGTCATGTTATGTGCGTGTCGCTTAGAGAGGATTATTAGATGTTTAAATTGTTGTCTGACGAGTTTATGCCATCGAAATTTCATAATGCGTGGATTACAAATTTGACTACCTTTGTTAAAATGGAGTTTCAGGTTTCAACCGTCGATGGAGGCGACATTTCGTCATGCAGTTGTGTCAGTTTATATCATGACACTGTGAATTTACTTAAGGTACAATTCGGTCAGATGAACGACAACCCATTGGTTTTCTGTACTAGCATTCCCTGAACAGTATCTCTTTAATTTAATTAATCAATTATTATTGATTATGCAGTTATTAGTGTGAATCGATGCCAATGCTCAAGTCGCAGAAGGGCTTGAAACGACTTGTTTACTTTGCATTGAAGACCAGAGGTTATATTAAATGCAACATTAGTTTCATTTTGGGATCAGAAAACACTCGAGATGCAGTTCATGCTGGGAGATAAAAGTGGGTTGTAGAAAAACAGGAAGATACGCATAATCTATTGCTTCGTGTGATGGCATGAAATGCATTGTAATATTCAAGACAGGCGAGATTGAGTAAGGACAACACCGAGAAAGAATTTGTTGGCGTCTCGTATCAGAATACCTGCCATACCAGTGGTCAGAGAACAGGGTTACGCGTGACTGAGGAGTTCTTTTAGAAGGAGGGTGGACAGAGACAGGAAAAAAAAAATCACTTAGGGGTAAACAAGCGATTAAAGGATTTACGAGTTTGAGACCGATAATACGAGAGGGTAGAAGTGAAAAGACACGTCTCTACGTCAAAAGATCCAGCGTACATTAACCCAGAAACTTTGTAGAGCGACATAATAGCGAGAAACTCCAGAATTGATATCACCTTAAGTGGGAGAAAGGAGAACTATTTCCCCCTTCCGTTGTCAGGGAAATTGTGGCATTTTACTGCTTGATAACAGTCATTCCATATCCACTTCTGTTCCGACAAAAAGGATAAACGCTTGATTTTTGAATAATTGATAACAGTGACAGCAAACGTTTTATAACAGAAAACGTTCTTTCAAAAAATACACAGACGACCTCTTGAACGGCCAAATGAGTACATTGCCATTTTCTACGAGAAAAGTGATTTCTTCTGTGGGAAGGTGGGGTTATAATTACTCTGTCCCGAAATTGAAACAAGATGGCTATACTAATAGATTATGACATTTTCTATTTCTCGCGAAGTTGCCCCCGAACTTGGTTAAAAGCCGATCAGCAGCAGAAGCAAAATGCGATGCCTATTATACAGAAGGCCACACGATGACACCCAAACCACACTAGAAGGCTGCACAAAGATGTGAATCTTTATTTTAATATGAACCATCGCAATATCTTCGGGTTATTTTGGGGGGCTTGCCGAAGACTCACGAAGTTGCTGCCGGAGACTGGGAGACTCCACTGGCGACCATACGATATCTTTAGATACCCTTGTTACGAATGACCCGGTGTGCCTATATACTGTATATGTACGATAACAGCCGAATTTGAACATTTCCTTATCAAGTGTCCATCTTTGCTCAAATTTGGGACAGTGTCATTTACTGTGACGCCTGTATCATCATATACACACCTGAAGGGAACATCATTCGGACCACAAAGAACATTCTATTCTTATAATGAGAAAAGATAGTGGCACAGGACATGAGAATCGTAAAAGGAAGTGACCATAGCTGTAAAGGAGCAAGGTTGAATAGAAGACGGTCAGTCCATTAGTCTGAGACCAAGAAAACAAAAGTTCTAGGGTTAATCGCTGTACGATGAGATCTGAGGACAAATTGACGTTGCGATTGGGTTGTAGAAGAAAAATTGACAAGCGACAGATCATGTCAGACAAAAGAGTGAAAGAGAGATTTTGTGAGTGTGTGTGCGTGGGGTAGTAGTAGTAACAGTAGTAGTAGTAGTAGTAGTAGTAGTAGTAGTAGTAGTAGTAGTAGTAATATGGGGGGGGTTGAGATATACTGGTCACATTACCTTCTATAGATCGACACTCTATAAACATGTTTACGTAACATTGTTTCTGGCTCCAGTTTAACACAGCGATAGCAAAAAGCATGTTCCAGAGAGATCCGAGGTACCGCATCGGGTATTTACTTTTCTTTGATAGAGGACATTTTGACGGCCTTCGTATAGATTGCTTGTTATTTGAGACGAGAAAAGTCGAAAACACATGGCGTCTGTTGTCGCGAATTTGTTGAAGCATAATAGAGACACCAGAAGACGAGCTCGTTAAGGATGTCGGCTAAGCTGTGCTATTTAATTCATTTCATTTTGGCCTTGGGAAATCGAGCGTGGTATACATGAATATTCATAAAGCCTACTTTAATGGAATAATGTTCAGCGTAGCAGCTGATTAAAAACGTGCTTCCCTTGAAAATGTTCATGATATCATATCCAAAATCTTTGTTAATAGAAATGTAAGACTATGAAAACAGAAAGAATGAAATAAGGAATTACTAAACTGCAGAAACTCAAAGGGAAATAAGACTGTTAAAAATGTCATAAAGTTATAACTCTCTTTCTTCCTTCCCTCATGAAATAGATATAATTGTGTGTGTAAATCATATATATATATATATATTTATTTATACATATATTATATATAAATATATATATATTTCATATATACACCATCTATATTTTTTACATTATCTTTGGAATATATTAAACATAACACGGAGGTTTCACACTCTCACATCTCTCTGCGTATAAATTACAGTACATGCGCGTTTATTCCTTTTGATGAAAAATGAACACTATAATTAGTCATGCATAATATGGGCTTCAGTTTATTCACGAACGAAGTGTCCTAATGAAGAACAGACTGTTGTATACTCTCATTAATACAAACAAACAGTACTTTGATTATTACGCCAATTAATCTCTATCATGTTATTTACAAGTACGTAAATAACATGTGTTTGTATGAGTACACTGTTTTGTCTATACTCTATTGAACGAATGGCAGCCACTGATTGTTATTTGCGAAAGGTTCGTTAATCCAAAAATGAAGCAAGGTTCGTTGACCAGAAGTTTCGTGATTCCGCTGCAGAAATTTCGTACGCAGATTCATAGATGTTCGTTATTCCGGAAGTATGAAAGGGTTCGTTAGTTCAAA
This sequence comes from Diadema antillarum, assembly GCF_040938485.1. Taxonomy (NCBI): domain Eukaryota; kingdom Metazoa; phylum Echinodermata; class Echinoidea; order Diadematoida; family Diadematidae; genus Diadema; species Diadema antillarum. Next base: position 2,013,389 of record NW_027270958.1, read on the forward strand.
CATTTCTCTTATGGCTTCATTCCGAAGGTTCGTATGAATTCCGTAAATGAAAGTAATAAGGTTCAGTGTTCCGGAGGTTCGTTAATCCGAAAATGTAATAACGTGCATTATTCCCGACATTCGTCGATCCGAAACTGAATTAATGTTCAATATTACGAAGGTTTGCTAATCCGAAAGTGAAATAAGGTTCGTTAATCCGCCCTAAATGAAAATAAAGGGCGTACTAATGAACCCCCGGAATAACGAATATGGTTTCATTGTCGGATTAACGAACACTTCGGAATAACGAACCTTACTCCATTTTCGGAATTACGAATCTTCGGAATAACGAACTTTGTGCAGGGTCTAAGAAATGTTCCCGCATTGAATAGGCCAGAAAGATAGCAGAGAAGGATGGCACTTATGGATATAAGTTACTATTGGGATTAGTCATGCTAACTTGCCACATGCATAGTGTTTTTGTCTTCTGAATACAGGTGTTACAAACATTAGAATACTAGCATTAGAATACATGATTAACCTGATTGCAAAATGGCAGACATTAATTCGCACTCTCCATAAGAAAATAGTAAAATAGTAATATATATATATATATATATATATATATATATATATATATGATACATAAAGAACGACTCATTATACAAGTACATTATCAGGAAATGAGAGAAAGGAATACAAGGGAAGTGACACACACACACATGCAAATTAGTAGGGCAGATTCGACATGATAGCTTTATTACTTGTTACCAACAGGTATTTCACAGCACTTGAAAGATAATTAAAGACACGCAGAGACCATTTTGGACAGCACAGGCATTGACAAGGGTAATTTGATTATTAGAACAAAACCTTTTACAAACCCATATTCCCTCCCACGTCTCCCCATAGAGAGTTCCCCTACCCCTCGTGAACCTAAGGTTATCATTAATCCATAAACATAATCATAATAATTGTACGTGAACTAAATTCATATGCAGTTAAGTTCAGACTCTATTAAAGGTCCTGTTTACCTTTGGGAGCAGTGATTAAAAAATGTTCAAGATATCCCTCTTGATGCATGTGTGTAGGTCAGTTGTATCACAAAACATCCTACCATATAAAATCTTTGCAATAAATCCTAAAATATAAGGAGATGTCACTGTTTTTCTCATTAAACCGTAACTGTGGACAGTTTAGTCTGGAAACATTTTTATCTTAGCTATTGTTCACATTTTGTAATAAACAATACTTTACATCGATTATACTGGTTCAAATTTTCTTATTGGTTGTTTCTTTCCCTAACTCACATTTCAGAACTATTTTGAAGCACTAATACTGGGTTTTGTTTCAGCTGCAAATAGTAAATTATACCTTTAATGTCTTATACTTACCCCTACCACCCTTCTTCCTAACCTTCATATACCCTAACCCTCCTGTAAGTGTAACACATGCTAACTCTGTATATGCTTGCGGGCTTTTTTTTCAGACAAAGCGTCAAATCATCGTGTACTTCATAATGAAGATTCCACCTGTACTTTATGATATAGAAAGTAGAGATAAATAAAGGGAAATTGTCTATAAAAAAAAAAAAACAACTTAAAGGGGTAGTACAGTATTGGTGGAGATGAGAATTGGGCTTTTAACTTTTTGCGAGATACCAAGAAAGCACTTATGAAATAGTGCAGAGCATACCATTTTAAGAGGAATTCAAAGTTTATTCAATGAAAATCGGGTTTGGAATAACTGAAACATCCAAAAACAAAGTAAAACAAAGCGATCGTAAGAATCGCTCTGTATTGGATATCTCAGCCATTTCAAAACCAATTTTCATCAAATAAACGTTGAATTCCTCATGGAATTACATGCTCTTTCATATTTCATAAAAGGTTTCTCATTATCTCACCAAAAATGGTAGAAACATGAAATTAGGTCTCAACCAAAACTATACGATCCCTTTAAAGATACAAAACATTATGTGCACGCTGTCGCATACACCACACACATGGCGCACACACGATCCCTTTACGAGAGTAGGAGAGTACTGTGATGGTGTCAAGAGATTTTGTGAGTTTGTACGTTTTTATGTTTGTTTAGACTTTTGTTGTTGCTGTTGTTGTTTGTTTGTTCGTTTCGTAAAGTTTGTTAATGGTGGGGGTAAGCCAAAAGTGTGTCGATGCCACGTCCCTTGTCCCTTGCTTTATGAGAGTCAGAAGGGGGTCTTTTGATGAGCTCTCGTGTTTGACGACTTGTCATGGCTTTGAAACGTGGCGTTGATTTACACCCAAGGCCAAACAACACCAATGCGGCTAGCTTTCACTGAAAGTCAGTATACACAGAGAATGGCGTGCGACAAAAGCGCGCCAACACTTACAGGGAATAAAAGCCTTGTTACCCGTTATTCAAGGCGCCACAGACGACAATTTGAGATCAGCCTTCTCCAAATTAATCCTTTTATTTTCTCATAGAAACACCAGTCGCCAAGCCCTTACACGCACTAAGTGTGTTGTCTGTGAGCGAGAACACATAATCAAGACTGTCAACAGTTCTGTAGTGAAAAGGCCAACACAATGTCGTAATGATTAGTGAATGGACGTTTTGACAAACAGGTAACTTTCGGGGTGGTCTACCACGCAGTGAAGTAGGGCTGATGTAGACGCGTAGTCTCGGCTGGAGAGGCGGGTAAGACAGTGTAAGTTGGGCATGTCGGAGCCCAGAAGTGTAGGCCTGAGTGCCGCTGACGAATCGATGGGGTATACGAGGAGGCGCCAAAAACAAGACACTTACACCGCACTGGCATCAATACCAAAACTCATTACGTCGAAACTGTAATTTCTTTCGCGGGAAAACAGAATGATTACCACCACGCCTGTGTACTCAAGCCTGCCTGCAAACAAAATGTCTCTCTTCAGCGTCTCTTCGAACAAAACTTTACACTTTCATTTCTTCTCTTTGCTTTCTGCTAATAGGTTCTACTTAAAGGTACTTGCGATGTACTGATTTAACGATATATCTTGCCTCTACGAATTTTGCTGCGACGTCTAAAATGACTCTGTCTTTCAAGGAACAGTTCAACGACTATGGCTTTTAAGGAGCATTGTAAGAAGACATTTTTCAGGAAGAGAAAAAAATATATACGAGTTCAAACTAAAGAGTACACGCCATTCTAATCTCCACGATTTTGTAGTCATTCTTAAAATAAAAATCAAATAATATACTGACATTGAACGTCATTGTTAAAGCTCGGATATTCAAGTAGAAATTGCATCTCGTCTGACAGACCGTGGCCTGGTTTTGCACGACTTTTACTTCAAAGATACATTTCCTTGTTCTAGCACCATATAACATATCACAGGTTTTAAAATGCTTTCAACATCTCATCAACTGGGTCAACAAAACAGAACAAAGAATTAAGAAAACTACATACGTGTCTTGATGGTTCTTCCATTTAACCATTTGGCCAACAAAATTATCATAATGTACACAATATGATTATATATAATACATTATACAGATATTTATGATATCATTATACCCTTATACATAAAATCTATGAATAAAGTATCTAAACTGGGCCGTACATACTCGTATCAACACGAGTATAAAAATGAGTGAAGTCTGATTGAGTAATTTGATATTAGTAACGTTTAAAATGTCAAACGAAAGAAAATGGCCTGTAATAATGTGCAAACACATAACAGAGAAATTGATCTTGAATTGTTGTACTGAGGGTCAGTTAACAGCCGGCTGAGGAGAGTTGAATCAATAATATTCTCTTCAATACGATCCTTAAATCGTGAATGGCAATATAATTTATCCTTTTATATGCAAGCCCTTTTCTTCGTGTCTGCCTGAGTGCGCACATACAGCACTTGAAAGACTACATTCATTCAGTACCATCATGCAACTATTTGCATTTTTGTGTGTCCCTGCCCTATAATCTGAAAGAATCACCAGACATATAACATAACATAAAAACTGGAATTTTTTATTTCCGATTTTTATTTCCGACTTTTATTTCCGATTTTTTTCCTCGAACTTGAAACATTTCCAGGCACCTGTGAGTTCGGAGGGCGCATGTACAGTCTCGGGGACAGCTGGCACCCATTCCTCCTGCCCACCGGTCTCGACCGATGCACCACGTGCACCTGCGTCGACCACGATCACGTTACCTGCTTGCGAGACGAGTGTCCGGAGCTCGCGTGTACGGCGAAGAGGAGACTGCCGGGGCACTGCTGTCCAGTTTGCGCTGGTAGGTTTTCAGGTGGAGAAGGGGGAAGCTTTATGGAAAGGGAGCAGTTATTGGAAAGGCTTGCAAACAAATGCAAACGAATAATTATGTAGTAAAGGGATCTTCTGTTTCTACACGTGATGTACAGAGTGTCGTTCTCACAATCTCAATCATTAATTTTTGTTTTGCTCGACATGATATTGCTAATAATAATCTCTGTAGATTTATATTGCTCATGATCTATAGGAGTATAGTCAACTGTGCATGACAATGTAATCAAAATAAAAGAAAGGCAAATAAAGGCTCGATATAATGTAATGACCGTCAGAGCTACCATACATTTCCTTTCCGTTCGAGAAAACGCTTGTAAATCCTGCTGACGGCCATGCCCAATCATCATAATACTGTATGAACGCCACATTTCACGATTTTCGGGAAGCAATTACATGAGAGTAGTGAAAACTAGATCACACACATCTTCACACCTCCTCCAAAATGTATATCGTGGATGTTGAGATAATTACATGTCCTTTAACGCGGAAAAGTTACTTACTCAAAACAGTACTTGATCATTTGGTCCTTTCCGTGCGCCAGCAATAACTGAATAAGAAAAAAAAAAGACACCACAATAACAAAGACGATATTAGCTAAGCAACGTCACGGTCACGTGACCAAAATATTGCACGGTCCCAATAAGACGCGATGTAAAATGACTAATGCATGTATACTGATATTCAAATTATCATGACCATTGTGTCGTTAGGATGCTTTGCAAGAACGGTAAAATTCCTTTTTATCGTCCTTTGTTTTTATTTCTTCACTCACTTTTCCTCAACGATCTACCCCCAGATCAATAACACATCAGACACTTTTCAGGACATGTTCTTATCAATCATTATTGCGAGATATTTTGAATCCCATTAGTCCTATGAGCCAATAAATAATGAAGAAATTAGATAATGATCAGATAAACTTTCGTCACACATTATTTCATATAGGAAATATTTAGATCACATTCCATCCCCATTGGAAATGATTTCTGCTTCTGACTTAAGTCGTTTCCAAGTGTACAACGCAGACGATAATCTTTACCAGACGTTTTGTGATAGTGTGAAGACGTTTTGCACTGTTCCTTCTTTTCTCATATCATGACTATTGTGAGGCACTAAGAATGTTATGATTAACATGTCACGCTGTGGTCTGGTCTCCTATTTCATCGTTTTGATTTGGCTTGCTTTGTTTCGCTTTGTTATGTCAGGGGCATAAGAATCAGCAACATTCATTTCCCTATATTGATGTCATGCTTCGTACTGAAAATTTGTCTTGAAAGAGGATGCCACTTTCACCGATGCTCCGTTGGTGGCGCCCCAGGATGGCATGTCTATCCCAGACTGCGAGTACAAGGGCAAGCGACTGCAGCACGGCGATCTATTCAGCGTGGATGACATCTTTACATCCAGGAGGCTGGACCAATGCGTCCAGTGCGGCTGCACGGTGAGTAGGCCACGCCCACTGGTAGTAACCCCCATTTTCAAATCATTATTTCCACACCCATGTTCACTGAGTTTCCTCCTGATTAATGTATTACAAATTGTGTGAAAAATACGTTTAGTTTGAAAAAAAAAGTTATCGAAGAGGAAATAAAAAGAAACATATTGATAGAACTACTTCTTATTTCAGGTAAACATCGATTAATCGAGTAAATTGTAGCCTGACGTGGTTTCTGACAACCATGATGTAAGAACTTGGTATCTATTCCGAGAATATAACGATGAATTGAAAATTGTAGCCTACCATCTTTAAGTTGATCAAAGAACAGTTAAAACGTCAGAAATTTGAAGGAACTGCGGGGGTATAGACTTTTGCTTGTAATGCTTGACGCATTAGGGGATTGAGCTACAACTTGATAGATGGCACGATAATACCAGGAACTTTAGTCAGACAAATAATTTTGTAGAATTTGGAGCAATTTGCAAAAGAGACCAATTTTCGCGGAAGCCTATTGAAACCGCGGTAACACGGGACTGTAACGAGAGGCGTCGTTCAACTTTCACTCGTCACTTACAATGTCACTAAGCACAACTTTCACTGGAATGTTGGTGATCTATAAACCGAAATCACTTCAATAAGTATTATTATGTGTTAACCCAAGCATGTTATTCAGCAGAATCTATTATGATGGTGGTCCATGATGTTGTATAGCAGCTTGCCTCGTTATAAATACTAAGAAATAGGCAAGGGTTGCTTTGTATCGGAATAGTGCAGAAGCTGATTTCACAATAGTAGTGATACTTGACTTTGGGTGAGGATTGCTCTAGCATTTATAATCATGAAAAGGGCGTTACATCTGCAACGACTTATCCTAGGCCTATCATATTTTCCAGACTAAAGGACGTACAATATGTATGTAATAATATATTAATGAAATAAAATACCTTCTCTTTTTCGTTATCTATTTTAGCTGGGAAGAATTTACTGCGCCTTAAAAACCTGCCTGCCGTTGACTTGTCCGGAAAACGAACAGGTCATGTTTCCCGATTCATGCTGTCCAGTCTGTTTATATGCAGGTAAAGTCACATCACGTATTTTCTCCGCCCTGATTCACAGTGCCTGTTTGTGTGTGTCATTCCATTCCACTCTCTCACACTGAAAATGTATTATGTATTTTAAGCATGAAATTTGAAAGCGTCTTTTCCTTCTTCTTCTTCTTCTTCTTCTACGTTTTCTTTTGTTTGAAACAGCCATTTATTTCAAAGCTAAACTGGCAGTGACCTGTATCATTGTTTATTGAACGATACTATATATTACCTATATTGTTCGAACGATACATATTTTATATGATATAATGATACAATATGATATAATATAATACAATATAATATAATATGATATGATATGATATAATATAATGTAATATGATATAATATAATATAATATAATATAATATAATATAATATAATATATATGATATGATGTAATATAATATGATATAATATGATATAATATAATATAATATGATATGATATAATATAATATAATATAATATAATATAATATAATATAATATAATATAATATAATAATATATATGTTTATGTTTCATATTCATATTTGATTGTTAACGGCCTTCATCTGTAAGCCATTTAGATTACATGAAAGCACATTCAAGTGACCAAGGACACGGTAGTATCGTGTGTTAAGGATTTTGTATCAAACAGCTTTCCTACTTCGCGGAAAGCGTGTTTTTTGTTTCCGTTTGAGTGTTTATTTGTTTTTTGTTTACTCCCATCCTCGGTCCTATTAGACGTAAATGGCGAAACTTCTCATTAGCCCGTTGTAGTGTTGCAGTAATCAGCAACTTTTCGCGTTGTAAATATCATCTGATATCATTTTCTGGGTCAGATGTCGTCGAAGACGAAGAAAGCGACGATGAGGGTGGCGAAGACGCTCCGGCTTCGAACGGCCTCGACCTCCAAATCAACCCCAATGACCTCCTCGAGATCAATGACCTCCCCGTCGTCAACAACTTCCCATCTGTGCCAGTCGAGGGTGTCGACGTTACGAGTGGCAACGTCGAAGAACCGACGAGTTATTTGGGTCAGTTTGATTTGATTTGATTTGATTTGATTTGATTTGATTTGATTTCTGCATTCCTTTGTCTTAAAAGAATATAACAGAGAGCCTATTGAACAAAGTTCCTAAGTAATATTAGAACAGTGAATTACATGGACATTGGTTGATGGTTAACATAAATAAATAAAACTGTATTTCTTAATTAGTACAATAGGATTTAGAGCAAGTGTCTTTACACAATAAATGGAAATAAGATTTCACGTACCAGGTGTTCAACAGACAAATTAAACAAATCTAGGAGTATTAAATACGGATGCAGGAGACCATTATCGTAAGCACATGCTTGACAAGAATAATGGTCTCACGTATACACATAATAATTATTACAATCAAAGATAATTCGGTCACCACTCATCGAACTGAGTGGGTAAACAATACAGCATGATACAAACTGTCCACTCCCATACCCAAGAAAATACTAATAGATAAATCAAACCGAAACAATGAGATAAACTTATACACGAGATTACGCCGTAACTCTATTCCTCACTTTTTAATTGTCGCAAATGTTTCGAAGAAAACATATTTTTATACCGAAATGATTTGCATTCTTCATATCAACATACACGACAGTCGATTTCTGTCAAAATGTTTTAACGTTGGACGTGACACTTGTTCCTTAACTCGAATTATGTCTGCTGCCAGAGCCAATAGAGGGGATAATTACTGGTCTGTATATTTCCCCTTCCTATCGACAAATTCAGAAAATGATTAAAGAGTGGATAATATAATATGTTTTACTCGACAAACGTCATCTGCTCTGGAGAATGTAGCCAGCTAGAAAAAAAAAAATCTAGGTCATATTAACAGTGCAGGCAACGCGCGTTGTTTTTCATGCTTGTCATGATCATGACAAAAATGATAAAAAAGAAAACTTCCGTGGAATAGTGAGTACATTTATACGGAGATTCCTGTATTTTTTAAAATCTTCCCGAGTCTGTGAAATCTCTTTCACCTCGAAACCCTCCACCTGGAAATATAAAACTATGAATAGCAAGAACAAGATCATTTTCAGTGGTTAAAGATATATGAGCGGCGCGGCGGCTTGAACGGGAATCTAACAGCTAATATTAAAATTCTATTTGTTGAAGTAGTCAGGGACACAGTTTCCATGGCAATTCCAGAAAACCGCCCTCTCCCTTATCAATTTCTTCCAGGAACTTAATGATACCCAAAAGCCGGCGAACTGTGATGAAACTATTCACCCCTTTATCTGGCCGGCATAGAACTACTGTCATCTTCTTTAAAGAACCCCTTTCAAATTTATCATACGGCAACAATAACAATACCATGCATGCCATGGAAACATCGGGTATATTCATAAAATCTGTTCTCTGTAAACTCTGCTTTACTCTGCTTTACTTCATCAGTTATGTCAAAATTGGAAAAACAGTGTCGGAAAAATGTTTTCGTTGCTTTATGGGCAAGACGTGAGACAGACAATCTCAGTTTAAAACACAACCGCGAAAGCTCCGTTCCCCCCCCCCCCCCCCCCCCCCGCAAAAAAAAAAAGTATAATGAAAATAAATGCCAGTGCACCATGTTCTTGATCTCTTCTGCTTCTTCAAAGATTATAGACGTTGCCAAAATGAGGCAGCGGTCTGGGATACCCTCTAACATAAATACACACAGTCTGGAAGTGGTTAATTTCAAATCCTCGTCTGTTGGTTGCCATGGTTACGGTTTCCGCTTCGGACCAGGAGGTTTTCATATAATAGGTGGATGTGACTCCAGAATCCATTCCCCCTCACCTCAAGATTTGCCCGCGCAGATCTATCCCAACAGTGTAGGATGAATGACTGCAATTTTGTCCATGTATATTTTGCCTCGGTGGTCCAATGGAGGGAAATCCGATGATCACTCTTTGATCCCGTTCCCACGCCCGGGAAAATTGATGCCAGTCATGCGCGTCCGGAACATTCAAAAGTTGACTGAAAGACGTGAGCTCACTACTGCTTAGCATGATGTCTGGCACATTTTCTATTCCCGACTTTTTGTCCGTCGGAAGTGTAATACAAAATAAATAGCGACAATTACAAGAAAAAGAGTACGGCTAACCCAAGATAGGCTTTTGTGGAAATGCTCGAAATAATTCTGAATAGATTCGGCATGGATTTGAAGTCACTGTCAACGAATAAGCGCTTGAAGATGCGTGTGGACACTATCATTGCTATAGAGTCACAGAAGAGCGTCATGATTCCTTAAATTCTATTATTTACACTGATAAGAGACGATTTTGGCCACAAACTCGCTGTAAAAGACGTGAAAATAGAGTGACAATCGGATTCATCTGAGAGAAGAATTTACAATATTATGCACTGGTGAAAATACGGCTGCAATACGAAAGAGCTATTCATACATGAATCTTGAAACTATCCAGGAGTTTCTCTTCAAGATATCGTAAAGACCCCGAACACACCCCGTGAAAATAATTAGGAAGTGATGATACCACATCATATCAACAAATCAGCCTGGTATTCCAACTGCTGGACATCAGAACTTGCGCAATGACAAATATGTATTTTTCATCGAATTCACGACACATTATTGAAAACGTAATCTAAAGTTTCGAAGTTTTTTTTTTTCATTCTTGCTCTCTTGAGTAATATAGTCGGACAAAAGAGCTCGCAGTTTTTGTCTTTTTTTTACGAGAGTGCTGCGAGGTCAAAGGGCTGTATGCCAGAATTGTTTCGATAATGCAAAGTCATGACTATAATGTAGCCCGAAGTTGCTGTTTAGAACACCAGATATCACACGAACAGCTATACATCAGTCACGACACCAACAAAAGTAAAAGTAATAACAATAAAAACAGTAACAACATTCGTAATAACAACGACATTCCCATGAGCGAAAATAACTACAATCACATAAACAATATTTGTAGCTTTTCGTGAAAATACTTGTAAGATTTCAGAATGTGAATTTAATCGATATGAAATGCTATTATGTATATTTTGCAGCCTGCGAATCGAACGGACATACGTATTACCACGGCCAGACGTGGCACCCTGTGTTAAACCCGTTCGGTCGGATGGACTGCATTCTGTGCCAGTGCGAGGTTAGTAGCAGGATCATGGTCACGTGATTGTCTCGTAGGGGAGAAATTATATTTTGGCTATTAAAGGAAACCAACGTCCAAATATGGATGCGGATTGAATGAAAGCAATAATATTAATTGAATACATAAGTGAAAGTTTGAGGAAAATCGGACAATCCATTCCAAGGTTATGACGTTTTAAAGTTTGGATGCCGCCGAAAAGGCTGCAACATTTTGTGACGTCATTTTGGACATTGATATCACGTGAATATAATGAGAATTCCACAAAATTTCATTTCTCATAAAAATAACACATTACACCGACTTGTTACTGACATATATCAGGGTAATAATATTCCCCCTGCTTTCTGAAATGTGTAAGTCAAGCGCTCTTTCATTACGGTAGAAGAATGAAAGTATGTTGAATTTTCTTTACAATTTTTTGTATACTGTTGTCCATAATGACGTCACGAAGTGTAGTATTCTCCTTAACCAGCGGTGAAGGCACCGAAACTTCAAAAATTCGTAACTTTTGAAGTGATTGTTTGATTTTCCTCAAACTTCACTGATATGTTTTATTAATATTGCTGCTGTCACTCGACATTATTCAATCTACATTAATAGATGGGCTTCGGTGTTTTTTTTTTTTAACCGGCACTAGAGTTCCTCGACCAAAATCACCAAAACCGTATACTTGAATTGCACTGAAGGAAAGTTAGACCTTCTTTTTCTGTATTACTTATTCTCTTGCATTACTCGTTGACACTTTTTAAAATTCATTTTCAAATTTTATAATGCAAATATGTACAGGTTCACCTGCATGTTACATTTTGCACATTGAGTCCCAATTTTCACTAGGCACTAAAAAAGAAAAATACATTAAAAGTATTGTCTTCTCATCTTTTCAATTATTAAGTGTACTGTTTTATATTTTGCAATAATATAGAGAGAAATATGCACAGACTCAAAAGTACTTTACTACTATAATAGTTAAAATGAACTTTTCAGGTGAAAACGGCTCAAGCAGAGCATGTTACCCAAGCGAGATATCAATCTGAGTATAATTGTTATTTTTGTTGTTGTTATTATGACTATGAGTATTATCATTATTATTGTTATTATTATTATTTTTATCATTATCATTATTATTATTATCATGATGATGATGATGATGATCCGCAGCATTTGTAAAGGGAAGACAAGGTATCCTTGGACCCGACCATACTACTCGTGTCTATCTGAGTTACCATGGTTACTGCGCGTAAGGAGAAGTGGAACCAAGAGTCAACTTTTTTTTTTCTCTGTGTACCGGTATTTTCTTTTTCTGTGTGTAGAATGGCGAGACGAGTTGTAGCCGGCTCACATGTCAAGCGGACAGCGAACTACCGTGCCGAAATCCCCAGTATATACCCGGTCAATGCTGTAAGGTGTGCACAGGTATGCATCCAAGATAATAACGGGAAAGGTTTCTAATAATCAATGCATTAAAAATGAATGAGAAAACTAACTGGTAATGAGAAGGGAATTAAAACGGACGGACAAGCGGACAAAAGGAAGCAAATTCGCAAGGACGGAAGGGCAGTAGTAAGATTTAAAAATGGAGGAAGAAAGTTATAACAGATATAAACCAACTAAAATATCATGGATTTAGAAAAGAAATATAATCTGTTGGTGGAAAACGGAATTGATATTACGCATATTCTGAGTTTAAACAACAATTTGATTGTAGTGATATAAATACCATTTCTGTTTTTGATTTTTGGCTTTAAGTGTCCAGATGTTCAATGGATTTGTTCGTTTGGGGACAACTTCATATTTTTTTCTGTGGATTTCAGTATCACTCGGCTGGGCGTAGATACGCTAGAAATATTCTCGTGTACTTTCTTGTTTGCACAGAACGGCACTGGAATTTGTGTCAGTTTTCCGACTGATTGATCTTCAAGCAGTAAAATCATAAACTTTATATAAATTATAACATACATGAGTCTGTGTGTGATAATTGTATAATCTGTATATGATTCGTAGATTCATCGGATGCGCCCTCAACGCTCGTGCCGCCGCTATGTCTCCGGGGAAGAGAGACCACACTCCTCTATAGGTACCAGCCGGAGCTGGTAGAGGGATCGGGCGGTGTCCAAACCTTTATGTACGCCCTGGAAAACCTACCGATGAGCGTTGTACAAATTAGAAAATGGGATTTCATTAATGGTAAGTTTAACTGAATGTTTTAAGTGGAAAGCTGTAATAGTGCCCCTCCGTCTCCTAAAAGAAAAGAAAAAAAAATGACTACTTGGTAGGAAGGAATTGGGCCTCAGTGTGTGAAGTATAGATTGGTATTTCATATTGCTGTCTTTCATTGACTAGAAAATGTTGTGCTATAATGCATCTAGTATCTGTACCCTAAACAAACATTACTGTTATGAATCGATGTCGGTTGCGCTTCTTATGAAGTGAAGTAAGCCCACATAATATAGATATCATGCAATGTATGATTAGTCCACAGATTTTGCTTGTTCATCTTACTAATCATAATCTAACAGTTTACAGATGTACGATGAATATTTCAATTTCGCAAGTAAATGAATGATCATGATAGTCCAAAGAGGTCACGATTATTGGAATAGAACTCAGACTACTTGGACTGCTGACTTCACCTGAGAAATGTCATTATGAATAGATATGGTTTGGACTCCTGCACGGATTATTGCAGTAAAGAAGAAAAAAAAAAAACCCGAAGAAAAGACATGACAAGGATTAGGGCAAGAAAGAATGAATTGAAAAAAGTTATGTCTAATCAAGTGTGAAAAAAATGTGTGGACTGATCATACATGTATCTATCATTCCAATGGCTTTCTTTAACCTACAGGTGAATTTCAAAACTTTATGGTGGAAGAACTTTCTTCAGACCGATTCCAGAGGGCGCTCGGCCAAAATCGAGAAGGCCGATTTCATCTGATGGGCGCCACTACAATGCGTAAGTCTTATGTGTGGTTGTTTGTGCTTCCAAACAAGCATTTATCTAGGAAGTACGCTCGTAACGTTATCCATGCAGCAAAGTGGTCAACAGTATATGAGAATTTTCCAAGAGAGTAATTTCGCTTCAAAGACTGCATGGGGGAAAGAAAAACACGTTAGTGAAAGTCTGAGCAAAGAGTGGTGATTCTTTAAAGTTGTTGAGAATTTCATTTCATTTTATTTCATTTCATTTCATTTCATTTCACTTCGTTTCACTTCATTTCATTTCATTTTATTTTATTTCATTTCATTTCACTTCAGTTCACTTCATTTCATTTCATTTTATTTCATTTCACTTCATTTCACTTCATTTCATTTCATTTCATTTCATTTCACTTCATTTCATTTTATTTCATTTGATTTCATTTGATTTAACTTGATTTCACTTGATTTCATTTCATTTCACTTCATTTCACTTCATTTCATTTCATTTCATTTCATTTCATTTCATTTCATTTCATTTCATTTCATTTCATTTCACTTCATTTCATTTCATTTCATTTCATTTCGTTTATTTCATTTCCAACAATGCAAATCATTGTCATACACAAAATAACACAACATCAATACATGTATACAATATCAATACATGTGCTTTCAATTCCATGTGCCCTCTTCTCGGGAATGTGAACAATTAATCAATATCAAGATCAGTATCAAGAAAATGTCTCAGACTATGAAACTCTATGAAAGTCTCGTTATGGTAAATGAATAGTGCAAATCTAGCACAGTCTCTTCTACTTGCGGGTACCATAATATTATTCTTAACAGTCCATCTTGTTTGTTTGTTTGTTTGTTTCGTCTGTATTCAGCCACGTTGTGTATCTTTTTTTCCCCCACGTCGAAATCATAGGGAGAGTTCACAAGTTAGAAGGCAAAGAAGCAAAGCTACAGAGGCGGTGTTCCCCGCGATGCCTACGAAAGGTCGTAAAGCTGCCACGTACGCTCGACGTGCGGCCGCTGGAGAGGTCACATGACTGTGACGTCAGAACAAGATGGCAGACGAGACCGAAGAGGGAAACAAGGGCTATCGTTTGATCTTTTTAAAAATTCATTTCCATATATTTCTTTCTCTTTTTTGTTTTGCAAATAAAGCGAAAGCCTTTTGTAAATTCTATACATAGATCTATCAAATTATTTTGATATTGAAGAATGATATGTGACACCATATAATTTTAGTTGGTGTTTTCGGCTCCACTGAAGTGATTATAAAACTGTAGGTGATGTGCCTGAAAAAAGGCTTAAACGAGAATGAAACCAAAATATTTATGCAGATTGAGTGAATGCGTAAATATTTGATAGCAGATTACTTCAGTGAAGTTTGAGGAAAATTGGACAATCTGTTCAGAGGTTATAAATTTTCAAAGTTTCAAGACCGCGCCGTCACTGGATATAAGACTGCAGCAGTTCCTTATGCCACATTTGGACGATATCAAGAAAAGCTAATTTAACATTTTTTTTTCCATTTTCTAGCATAGTGAGAGAGCACTTGATTAACCTCTTTCCGAAGGGATGGGGAATTACTGAATCCTCTAGGTTTGTCAGTAAAAAATGTAAGAAATGTGTACCTTTTACAAGAGACGAACATTGGTAAAATTTTCTTCATATATTTTTGATATCATTGTCCGACTGTAACATCACGAATTATTTTAGCCTATAATCCGGCGGCGACGGTACCGAACTTTAAAGACTCCTATATATTTGTGAACAGATTGTCCCAATTTTCTTTGAACACTGATGGGTTCGTAATATTTTTGCATTCACTCAATCCACAATGTCTTTCATTCTCCTGTATAAAGTGAAAAATGTTAAAAATCTAAATCGTAGAGTACTATGAAATAAACATATATACATGTATTACCATAATATATATGGTATATGACTACACTTTTATCTGAAGACAAGTTGTCTTGTCTGTTCATGCCTTGGTTGATATATTTGACTTGATGTCTCGGAGAGGACATTGTTGTATACAAAGATATCTGCTCTGGTAACATGCATGTAGACACTTGTCAGTCGGTATGATCGTCGCGCTTGAAAATTAACAATACCTAAAAATTCAGAGTAGTTTTGTTAATAAGGAAGTTGAAGATGAGGCGGCAAAAATTAGTGCCAAATTAGCGCCAAATCCTGCAACTCAAAGTAACACTGTCTTCATCTTTTTTGTTTAAATGCCATAGATCATTGTTGCATCAAATTCCAAAAAGTTAAAACAGAAACAACTGTAATCGAGCTTGCTTGGAATCGGGGGGGGGGGGGGGGAGGAGGGAGTAGAAATGTATGTACTGAATCTGTTGTTTTCAGTTTTGACTAAAAGCTCTCGCACTTTTGTATAGAACTTTTGGTTAAGAAAGCACCAAATAATGGGTTCGGATGGAGAAGGTGTACCATGCCATAATTGCTATGCATTATGACCATTTCTTCGAATTGATGATATATTTTACATTTCATTATTTTTGTAGAATTTGCATTTTGTGATGCAAAATCGCAGAGAATGCTGAACACATTTGATTCATTCAAGGAATCTGATCAGCATGCGAGTTTATTTATTTGCCATCAGGCTTTATTACACATGTATTGGGAATACATTTACTTAGTATGCCATGGAGGTCCCTGTATTGTATAATTTTGATCATGCCAAAGATATTGTGTATAGTGTTATGCATGTGTATACGTGATTTTGATATTTTGTGTAGTGTTTTTTTCCAATCATTGGGTAAAGGAGAATTGTTTGAATTGAAGTTATATAAAGGCTGCGTAGCAAAAGAGTAAACCATGAGTCGGAAGAAAGGCTATTTGAGGGGCCGAAATATTTCCTTATGGAAATGTCGGGGACAATATTAAAAGGTCGCTCGGTAATCTACAACTCATCGATGCTGCTACAATTGGGTGGTGTACTAACCTCGTAAATATTGACTTCCATTTTATTATTGTTAATATTATTATCATTATTGTTATTGTTATTATTATTATCATTATTATTATTGTTATTATTATCATTATTATTATTATCATTACTATTATTATTGTTGTTGTTGTTGTTGTTGTTGCTAATCTTATTGTTTTTATTTATATTACTACTACTTCTATTATTATCATCATTATTATTTTTGTTATTCAATGGGCCTTAGCAGTGTTAGCTAGTCTTAATGGAAACGGTTTGCATGTGTTATCCCCTTCTATGACTCTGACATGGCCTATTATACTGAAAAGCTTTCTTACTCTATACAATCGCCACGGAAGCAATTTGCGTATACATGGTATTGATTATGGCTTAACCGCATTTTTCAGCCAGTCTTCCTAAAAAAAATCATACCCATGCTCGGCTCAAACCTCATTCTGAATCATTCTTGTCATGGGCGGGGGAGGGGGGGGGAGTTGGCGTGTAATGCCTTGGATAACTTGTGTGGTACTCTCTAAAAAATCGAGTGAATATATTCACTCTTGAAGAAGTGAATAAAAAAAGAGTGAATTTTGAGTGAAATTGGAGTGAATTTTGAGTGAAAATGTTCCTTTTTACTCGTTTTAGAGTGACCTCAGGGATCACTCCCAAATCTTCGAGTGATCCCTGAGGTCACTCCAAAATGAGAGCACTCAAAATTCACTCCAATTTCACGCTAAATTCACTCTTTATTGCATTCACTCCTTCAAGAGTGGATATTTCACTCGATTTTTTTTTATAGAGAGTAACCCAAAAAAAAAAACCACCAAATTCAATATCATGCGATATATTATAGTAATAACACCATGACTATTGCACAAATTATGTATGAACTGCAGGATTTCTGCATTATAGAAATACTCATCTCTAGAGTCTATACTGAGTGTATTTATGATTGATGTTATGGAGCAAAGGTGAAGAAATAATTAAATGAAATCCTCAACGATTACCTTACATGCTTATTTTCATGGAACGTATGAAAATATATAGTGAGAATAGATTTAAAAAAAAAAATATATATATATATACTGATTTCTGGAAATGAAATAAGTGGACTGCCGGAAATAACGTATAGCCTTACAGCTATGAAACTGACGGACAACTTACAAATGCCATTGGTACTTTTATGATTGTAACCGAAAATACCCATAGGGTAATTGAGGATAGTTGTACTAATGATATAATTACTATTGGGAGAAGGACAAAATGAGATATGGCTGTGGATATGATGGTTATTGTGGTAATAATGATTATAGTTACCAAAACGAAAATCTCCTTTGCTACGTATGTCATTAATCTCATTATCACGGTGAAATGCAATACTATTCGTATTTCTATTTTCACGTCATCAAAGATGTCTTCAATTTGCGAACAAAAGAAGAAAAAGCTGGGAAGAAAGGAAAAGAAATGTATGAAGAAGAAAAGGAAAATATTGCAGATTCGCGCTCTTTGAATGGTGCAGATTAATGTGACACTATTCTGAAGGTGCACGTTGATGGCGCTATTGCAGCGAGTTTGATAGCGCTTGACTGCAAGCGAAGAGTGAGAGTTTACGTTGATTATTTTGCGCTTTTTTATGATTACTATGCTGTAAATATCTCGGCTTTCTTGGATAGGCCCGTAATTTATCCAAATCATTTTTATAATCCTGCCAACTTTTGATCTTGATAAACTGCCATATCATAGAAAAGGTATATTTATATTCAGTTTGCGGCGAGATACCGACTGGAATTAGTAAAACTAGTTCCAGATGGCTCAGCCTGCATCAGGTTTGTATAAAGGACGTTGTTGTTGTTGTTTTGTTCCCATCATTATGTAAAGTGTACAGTGTACATATTGCTGAATCAAATAATCACGTGGCTAAATTCATTGTTATGATAATTTTATGTGTCATTAAACCATTGCACAAACAATTCATTCGTATACGTTTTGTCGTGTGTTTTAAAGAATTTTGTGAAGTGATATGCTTTCCGTATTATACTGGAGTTCTGAGAAAGAATGTGAGAAAATATCGTATTGTGGTAATAATCTAATGTGTGATAATCAGTGAGTACGCACATAGGGAAAACAATTGACCATTATCAGTGCAGGGTTTTCTTCGTGAACAAAATAGCAATTATGAACTTATGAAAAGTAATTTAACCTTTTTTTTTTAAACAATCACTTCAAAATATGTACAGTGATGGCTTCGTTGATTATTTTCCAGTCTTTCAAAGTCATCTCACACGATATCATTAGTACACTTTGCATACACTATAGCATAACAGATATTATAACTGTCATCGGTAAAAAGCAGTGAGTGGTTTCTAATGAAACTACCCCAATTCCACCTAGCAGCTATGTTAAATTGGGATATTTTCGCATAAACCCCAACCGTGTGACCCTGTGTTTGTTCCGTAAGGGCTAGCCATTCCACCGAATCACAAATGTATAATAATATTATTTTGGTTAACCAAGCAAACAAACAAACAAACAAACAAGCAAGCAAACAAGCAAACAAACAAACAAATAAAATAAAATGTGTGGTGCACCTGTGATGTATTTAATGTTTATTTTGTTGTGATATCCAATGTACACAGAATTTCCAGAGTGGACAATAAAGTTATCAATCAATCAATCAACACTGAAAGAGAGAGGAAGAGAGAGAGAGAGAGAGAGAGAGAGAGAGAGGGAAGGGGGAGGGTATAATTGAAGACTTTAGTTTTTAGAATTGCCAAGTTAAATTACAGGCCAGATTTTTTTTTATATAAACAATGGATAGCTTATCTCAAAGAGAAAAGGCAAGAGAATTGTATATATATACTTATATATATATGTATATATATATATATATATATATATATATATATATATACATACATATATATATATATATATATATATATATATATATATATATATACATATATATACATATACATACACACACATATATATATATGTATAAATGTATATGCTATGAATATAGCGGTAGTGTTAATGTGCACAAAAAACAAAAGCAAAGAAGAGGTAGGGAGGAGAGGGAAAAGTGACATCACAAGGAGAGAAGGGGATGGGAGAAGATAGGGTTGCCTTACTACACGGTATGCACTCAGTACATAATAGCCACAATGGGTCGGTTTTTGTTTATCTATAGTCGCCATTGACATATTTTATTATCATAGCAGAGTCTTTATAGTAGCGTCTACACTGAGTCTTGTTGCACGAAAGAATCGTCCAAAGTTCATAGAACAACAGGTCTCTTTCTATACGTTTCGTATGTAGGGCAGACAAATCGCTGCAAATAGCGTTTACAAAAGCTCTCGAGCTTCCCACGTGTTTTACACACATACAAAATCGTCAATACTCCCTTTTCATTAATTGTTGGTATCGCTCTAGAGTAAGATCTAGATTATGATTATTATTATCATACCCGTAATGGTCAAGAGGGGATAATATTGACTAGCTCCGCGAAGTATGTACAGGTGTGACTTTTGCTTTTCTGCATTGCCTTGAGAAACTGAGACGCATTTGAAGCTTGGATACCGTACTCACGTGTGAATTCCATCTGTGTGAGACATCTTATTATTGAGCAGGAAAAAATTGGCAGATAAACACAATGAAGACTAAGACCATTCTTTTCGTATTCCTTGTACTGGGTATCGCATTTGCCTACGTGCTCTACAAACCTGTACCTGACGGATTTCCCGAGCCGTGGAAGTACCGCGCCACGGTCACCGCTGCACAGACGATATCACTACTCGTAAGTTCCGGTCACTATGGATATGTCTCTCTCAGTTTCCTCGTAATCATCACGCTTAGAGATCTGAAAATGGCTGTTCATGACGACACAAGATAAGGGAAGAACGGTCGGTGCACTAGAATACCTGCATGAATTTAGCGTTCATTTGGCCTCTGTAAAATCGATAATAGCTTATATTCTTTGCCCAAATTTTCATGTGTTTTTTTAATGATTAAGGTTCAGAGTTCTTTTTTTTTCAAGTCTTGCTTTTAGAGCTTGCTAATTGTTTGGTTTTGTTGTTGTTGTTGTTGTTTAGAACACGATGAGGATGTGCGCCCGGGATTTTCGGTGCCCAAACGCATTTGAAGAGGCGCGCGAATTCTTTCGCATCATGTCGACTTTGGTTCAGCAACCACCGTCTGAGGTTCCTGGCTCGAACATCAGGTCCCGATTGGACACCTTTGGTGGGGTCAGGGTGAGAGTGTACGAACCAAAGGTCAGAGGTCGCGAGGAGCCACTTCCGGCCTTCATCTTCTTCCATGGAGGCGGGTTGGCGATGGGAAGCATAGGTGATAATCTGTCTGATTCAATTCCCTCGATCTGTCTGTTGATTAGCAAACATTAATTAAATTAGGCGTCATAATATTCCCTACATTTTTGGAGAAGAAAGTTGTGTTGCTTTGATAGAAAGTAGAAGAAATAAAAGGCATTATGAAACAGTGCTTGTGTCTTTTCCTATGGAAGGACATACAACTTGAATAACATATTAGCCAGCTCACATCGCAGAAAACTGGAACCAAGTTAATGATCGTTTTCTGGTCTTTAGCAATTTAGTGAAACCCAAATTGTAACATCAACGTTACCGCAACTGCCATGTCAATTTTCAATTTAACGGACCAGAGATGCATGCATAAGAAGGTCATGATTCGATCACATAAGTTATAGTGCTCACAATTTTCATTTCAGTAACTTCAACCCCTAAAATCCATTTTGATCAACGTTAGGATGCTTTTTGTACTCATTGAGAAAATCAGTTACCTTCGTGGCTTTCGGTGACGATTCAGACGTCAAACCAACTGCTGTACAGGAACTTTAAAGCTAACGGCAATGAAAAAAATGTACATATATATATATATATATATATATATATATATATACAATATATATAATAAACATATATGTATGTATATATATACATACATACATATACATATCTATATATATTTGTGAATATATACATATATATATACAATATGTATATATACATATCTATACATATATATATGAATATATGTATATATATATTTATATATATGTATATATTGTCGATTCTTCCGCTTCTCATTATTTCCTACGATCATTATTGATATATACACGAGAAAAAGTTAAGTACTCATTGAAAAGATTATTATCTCTCTTTTTTGGAAACATTTTGATTTTCAGAGTTTTACGACCCAGCTGTTCGAATGATATCCGAGCGACTTGGAATAGTGGGAGTTGCTGTCGGGTGAGATCATTGTTCTGTACCCGATTATGATTTTATTACTCTTTTGAAAAGCTACAAATAACGATTTATCTGCATTCCTTGTACTGTTGTAGCCCATTTCTTATTCCATATACACATTAATAATGAAACGTGGTCAGTATGCTCCTGTTCCAGACATGTGACTTTTCAATGCACATTTTAAACTGTAAGGAACGCTAAAGAATTTAGGGGCATTCCTGAATTTATTCAGTTCCCACTGAAATTTGAAACTAATGTCCTGATTAACTTCAAATCATTAGACAGAGAAAGCAAGCAATTTAGATAGAAATATTTGAATATAGTATGTTATAAAAACCTAAATTTTCATGCCATTTTAGGTTTTTATCAAACATATCAAAATATCTCTACCTATCTATCTCTATCTGTATAAATTATCTATAATAAACGTACACACACAACATGTTAATGATATTCCATCTATCAAGTAAAATTATGCCGTGGCGCATTATGACACAGGAGAATAAATGTATTGTGCTACAGACAATTAAAAACTTTTGTCGGCTTTGTAGTGCATGTATGCTTTTATCTTTCTTTTTAGATCAGTTTTCAGGTAAGCTTTGAAAGAATCCACAATTACACCTTGGAAGGCTTAGTCTACAAGTGGTGATGACTTTGTTCTCGAAGTTACAAGTAAGGTCTTACATAAACACACACACACACACACACACACACACACACACACACATATATATATATATATATATATAATGCATTATCGCGAATGTCATTGGGTTTTTTTTTTCTACAGATACAGACTTGCTCCAGCCCATACGTTCCCTGCCGCCCATGATGACGCCATCACCGCCACCAAATGGTTGCTCACCCATGCCAAGGAGATGGATGTTGATCCGAGGAGAGTTGCAGTGATCGGCGACAGCGCCGGTGGTCATCTCGCCGCCGTCGTCTCGGCCGCCATCGCCGATGACGCCACCTTACCCGATATCAAGCTCCAGGTGCTTCTCTACCCATGGCTGCAGAGCCTCGATCTCAACACGCCCTCTATACAGAAAATGAGGTGTAATGCGTTCCACGGTCCCATGCCGGTTCTAGAACTCGCTCCTTACTTTACCACCGCTTACACACTTGGCTACACAGATGACGATAATGATATTGGGCGGCAGATTTACGCCAACAATCACACATCAGCAGAATTTAAACAATCTGCAGTCTACCAGAAATATTTCAATCACGACCTCGTTCCAGCCGACATGAAGATCGACTGCTACAAGCGATCACTCTCGTTCGATTTCGGGAACGACGACCTCTGGAGGAGCTTGAAAAGTATCTGGATGTCGGAGAAATTTTCGCCGCTTTTGCGAGATGACATGTCCTCGCTGCCTCGCACCTTTGTCGCCACGTTTGGCTATGATTATTTACGCGATGACGGGATATTCTACGTGGAAAGGCTGAAGGCTGCGGGAGTGCCGGTCAGATGGGAAAATTATGAACTTGGTTACCATGCCATTCAGTGGTTTGGTGACGTCACATTCGAAATAGGGCGACAAATGGCGGATGACTTTGTCAACTACATTAGAGAATACCTATGGTCAGAGTAGGCTCTGCATGTCAGTTTTGAAAATACAGATGAGGCTTTGATCTAAGGAGCTGGGGTGGTATTCTGAGACCGTTTTATCTCTGTTGTAAGTCTGTTGTAACAAATCGGTATTCTGAACACCGTTTTATCTCTGTTGTAACTTCTGTTGTAACTTGTGTTGTAACTAGTGTTTTATCTTGCGCACTCTTTGCCTGCGCATACCATTGTCTTAGGGTATGCGCACGCGCGTAACAGTGGGCGCAAACCTGAACACCCATTAGATTACACGGTATTCTGAAAACTGTTTTATCTTCTGTTGTAAGTCATGCCCCGTGCAAATTTATGCTTCTGAGATAAAACAGGGTGGAGGGTGTTATAACTCCGTTGTAACTTTCGTTTTAACTTATGTTAGATAGTGAGATTATTCATCAACTCAATATTGTGGTATGCGAGTTCAAAATAAAAAAGATATACAAAAAATAAAAACAATGTATGTACAGATAGACAAATGATATAGCAGTTTGACAAAATGTAAACTCATTCCACAATACAAATTTGGTAACAGTAACATTGCAAGTACATACGCGTAGCATAATTATGCACATAGATAAAAACACAAACACATGAACAGAAAGGTTACCGGCACCGTCGGCACTAACTTGTTTTAAGCACTATTCATTTCAAAAATATCTTTCAAAATATTAAATATTTTTTAATATGATTTCACTATCTTCACCAATAAGAATTCATTATCAGTACCTTTGGGTGTTTCAAAATATTTATTGCTGGGGACGGCGCGAATCCTAAGAAAAGTATTAGAAGTCTAAGTTAACAACAACAACAATAATAATAATAATAATAATAACATGGCATTGCAAGGGCTTAACTTAATTTAGAAGCGTCTAGTTCCCCATAAACCATGAAATTTGGGTTCCTCTTATGAACGCCAGATATCTTCTTATTTTTTAAACAAATTTCAAACAAAAAGACTTAATCTGAGATAGCTTTGCGAATCCCCTACTGCACCAACTATACGTCAAAACCGGTAAGAAGGCATAATGATCCAAGCTTCTGTTGTAACTTTATTTTATCTCTGGCTCTCTTTACCTGCGCATACCATTGTCCTATTTGTGCGCACGCCAGAGAATGAGCGCTTCTTAAAACGCGCAGAGTTAAGCACGGCGCATTTGCCCAAGGGAGCAATCTTATTGGTTGAAATGTCTTAGATGCTACTTCTAACAATATTTCTTATTGGATATGATTATTGCGATGGGCGTGGTTATCATGACTTACAACACCGTTAAAACAGTTTTCAGAATACCGATTTACAACTGTTTTAACGGTGTTATAACTCACAGACTTACAACACAAGTTACAACACAAGTTACAACAGAGATAAAACGGTGTTCAGAATACCACCCCTGCATTTTAAAAAATGAATAAATAAATAAGAATGACATTAATTTGGTGAATTACGCAGTGCAATATATACATGTACATCACCAAGCTTGCCATACATTATAATTTGTACCACAAAATATAAAGGTTATCATGACGGAAAAAAAAATGAGCTAAGAAAATGAGATTCCATTGGAAAGACAGAGCTCCGGATTGCAAGGCCGATGCTCTTACTCAGAGAGCCTTAATTTGGAAAGCCCTAATAGCGTGGAGTTTATCACAGGAACTCCATAAATCCCTGTACCTGTATGGTGTATATAGAAACCCGACATAAACCAACAGGATAGAAATAAACTTGGAGATAGATGCAAGGGATCACCGTAGTAATGTAGCTCTGGAGTGGTATTCTGAGACCGTTTTATCTCTGTTGTAAGTCTGTTGTAATAAATCGGTATTCTGAACACCGTTTTATCTCTGTTGTAACTTCTGTTGTAACTTCTGTTGTAACTAGTGTTTTATCTTGCGCACCCTTTGCCTGCGCATACCATTGTCTTAGGGTATGCGCACGCGCGTAACAGTGGGCGCAAACCTGAACACCCATTAGTTTACACGGTAATCTGAAAACTGTTTTATCTTCTGTTGTAAGTCATGCCCCGTGCAAATTTATGCTTCTGAGATAAAACAGGGTGGAGGGTGTTATAACTCCGTTGTAACTTTCGTTTTAACTTATGTTAGATAGTGAGATTATTCATCAACTCAATATTGTGGTATGCGAGTTCAAAATAAAAAAGATATACAAAAAATAAAAACAATGTATGTACAGAAAGGCAAATGATATAGCAGTTTGACAAAATGTAAACTCATTCCACAATACAAAATTTGGTTAACAGTAACATTGCAAGTACATACGCGTAGCATAATTATGCACATAGATAAAAACACAAACACATGAACAGAAAGGTTACCGGCACCGTCGGCACTAACTTGTTTTAAGCACTATTCATTTCAAAAATATCTTTCAAAATATTAAATATTTTTAAATATGATTTCACTATCTTCACCAAAAAGAATTCATTATCAGTACCTTTGGGTGTTTCAAAAATATTTATTGCTGGGGATGGCGCGAATCCTAAGAAAAGTATTAGAAGTCTAAGGTTCCATGATGGAACTTTACGTGATAATGATCTCCAAGAGATATCTTGTGAAGATAGTGACAACAACAACA
This sequence comes from Diadema antillarum, assembly GCF_040938485.1. Classification (NCBI taxonomy): domain Eukaryota; kingdom Metazoa; phylum Echinodermata; class Echinoidea; order Diadematoida; family Diadematidae; genus Diadema; species Diadema antillarum. Next base: position 2,039,650 of record NW_027270958.1, read on the forward strand.
ACAACAATAACATTTAATGATAATAATAACATGGCATTGCAAGGGCTTAACTTAATTTAGAAGCGTCTAGTTCCACATAAACCATGAAATTTGGGTTCCTCTTATGAACGCCAGATATCTTCCTATTTTTTTTAACAAAATTTCAAATAAAAAGACTCAATCTGAGATAGCTTTGCGAATCCCCTACTGCACCAACTATACGTCAAAACCGGTAAGAAGGCATAATGATCAAGCTTCTGTTGTAACTTTATTTTATCTCTGGCTCTCTTTACCTGCGCATACCATTGTCCTATTTGTGCGCACGCCAGAGAATGAGCGCTTGTTAAAACGCGCAGAGTTAAGCAAGGCGCATTTGCCCAAGGGAGCAATCTTATTGGTTGAAATGTCTTAGATGCTACTTCTAACAATATTTCCTATTGGATATGATTATTGCGATGGGCGTGGTTATCATGACTTACAACACCGTTAAAACAGTTTTCAGAATACCGATTTACAACTGTTTTAGCGGTGTTATAACTCACAGACTTACAACACAAGTTACAACACAAGTTACAACAGAGATAAAACGGTGTTCAGAATACCACCTCTGGATATCCTGCTCAATTTCCCTTTGCTGACAATACTCTCACGTAACCCATAAAATTTTGTTGTTATTGAACTTTAAGTCTGAAAGCTTCACTTTTTATTGATCTGACACACAGCGGAGTATACAGTGTACTTTTGATAGATAAGACATTACATATACCCAACGCTATTAGTATTACACTATTGGTTCAGAATTCAGTACAGTGACTGGTTTCAATGTGTCGTTTCCTCACAATACAAATATAGAGAAGTACTTCAACCATTAACGACAGAAATATTAGCAACAAAAAGTAATAAGCCCTACAGAGATACAACAGAGATATTTATTCTTTCCGTTGCATCTCTCACAAAATTACCGCACCTTGAGAAACTGAAACAGACATTAAAAAAAAAGAATGTCTGTTTCAGTTTCTCAAGATGCAGTGATTCACGGAGAATGACATCTACCGCTGCCAAAAGGTGGACATCTTATTCAGTTAAAAAAAATAAAACAACGCTTAACAGCACAGAGTACAAACAGTAAAATACCAAATCAAAAACATCCCCTCGCTATATTGTGTTGGTTAGCTATAGTCGTGCTTGACAATGAGGTATTATTCGTGATTCACATGAGTGTACAAGTGGCATTTGGCAGGGTTGTGAAGGGAGCTTGGAATGAAAATGAAATTAACGGCTCGTTTTGTTCTGTTTACATGATAGACTGCAATGCACTAATTGTACCGGGAAGAGGTGTTTCCACACTTGTGGATATTTTGGTGACTTTGCTTGATACCTATGATAGGCCTATAGGTAGTAATCAACGCAACATAGGAGATATAAATGCTACCATGTAAAGTTCCATAAAGTTAAACTGTGTAGTCCAAGATGGGCAAAATTAAAACAGAAAAAGATAAAAGTTGTTTCTTGTGGTATTTTGAGGAACTCGGGATGTGGTTTAAATACTTAAAGGGAAGATAAACCCCAAGAGCAATGTGGATTGAGTGAAAGCAGCAACATTAGTACAACACATCAGTGAAAGTTTGAAGAAAATCGGACAATCGATGCAAAAGTTATGAATTTTTAAAGTTTTGATGTTGGAACCGCTGGGTGAGGAGACTAATAGAGGTTATGACGTATGAGTGGACAACAATACCAAGAAAATATAAAGAAAATTCTGCAAAAATCCATTTTTCATGAAAATTACAAATTCCATCAACTTGATATTGACATATGTTAAGGATAGCAATTATTCCCCCTGCTTTCTGAAAGCGGTTGGTCCATTGCTCTTTCATGATTCTAGAAAAGTGAATTTTTGTTGAATTTCCTTTATATTTTCTTTGTATTGTTGTCCACTCATACGTCATATCCTTCTCATACAAATTATGTATATTCGTGACAAATTTTAACGCTTTTAAAGACTATAGTATGATTGAAACGCCGTGGTTAAATAAAAGCATACCAATTAAAGATACATTCTATGTTTATGAAAGACCATCTAGTAGGCGTTTGGGCGACGGATATACTCTACCTCCTTCATGCAATTTGACGTTTGTACTTTCATAGTTTAATGTTTTTGTAGAAGGACATACGAAAATATTCAACCGTTAACATCTGCTGTATTCTTCATACCATCGGTAGGCCAAATTAGGGCAAGTAAGGCATAAGTCTCAACGGGGCACAGTATAATTATAAAAATAGTCACTTCCCTACAAGCAGTAAAAGAATGCTCGAACGCAAGAACACAAAGGCATTCAGGCACAATGATAACACTTCCTTTTGAAATCACTTTGGTTACATTTTTGTGTGTGAAAATCATTGTCCATGACATTTCACATCTTCTAACTTAAACAATCGTATCATTACGCAAATAAAAGACGACTTGTTTTTGACATTCACGTGTCCATGCATTCGTATAGGAGGTATCAATGTAGCTACACTCTAAACAAAAAATAAGATAGGTTCAACTCTGCACTTTTACCAGTGTCACACTGGGAGCACCTTTACGGGTGCAGCTTTGCACCTCTCAGACCACTATCGACCTGAAAGGTGCAATTTGCACCCGTAAAAGTGCTCCCAGTGTGACACTGGATGGTAAAGGTGCAAAGTTTAGAACCTATTTTTCTTAGAGTGTATAGTGCGTGCAAAATGTAAAGAGCCACTAGAATATTCTTAAATCCAAGCTTTGAGGTCAAAGCCAATCCACGCTGAGATGGTGTGTGAAATCATGCCAACACCCTCGGAAAAAGTTCCTGGGTCAAAGATGGGGGGGGGGGGGGGCATTTCATGAAGCGTTTTGGACGGATATTATTCTGAAAAATTGTTACAAGCTGCTGAAATCCTTGCATCTGATTGGTTGAGAGCAAATTTGTCCGACAACTTTGTCAGACAAAGTGCTTCATGGAATGCCCCCCAGGTCTCACCTGACGTTGATTGAAGGGGGTAATAAGGACAGGGTGTAGCGGGCTAACGAATAACAGCAAAGACGTACAAGATTACTACTGTCTTAATTGGAGAAGGCTTATTATGAGGAAATGTAGATTGAGAAACCTTTTAAAAACAACTCTGTATGATATACACCACCGTCAGACCAAACTATGCCTTCACGAACATTGGTTGCAGTTTGCTATACTGATTGACAAATTGCTCTACATCGACATCAATAAGCATCATTAACAGTGTTTCAGAAGAAGCCATGATAACAACAACAACAACAAATCATGGTTGCACTTGTTTATTTCATTTTTTCAGTGGCTTTGCATTGACTACTTGCAGGTAGGCCCTATATTATTCAGGTTCAAGTTACGACGTGCCACTTGTTGATTAGTGTCATTTAACTGTTTGGTTCCTATTTCTAAACTGTAATCTTGTCCGCAATTTTGCCAATCAAAAGGCTTATTTATCATTGAAAGAAACCAGCTCTTCCATCGATTTTATGTAAGGACTAATGTTTCTTTGATTTCTTCCAGAACCACTTGGAGCAAATAATGGAATCAATTGTCAGTTGATATCAGGAACAGCATAGGCCTACATCATTCTCTAGGGTGAAAGCTCGACGTAAAATACCTACTTGACAATTTGAAATGAATTACTTACGCCAGTGTTAAACACTTGGAAAGATTTATGAAAATTGGTCAGCATAGTCTTCTATGTTCTCTCTGGCGTGGATGTGCGTGTGTGTTTATATGATAGTCAATTCATTTTCCGCATGTAGTTTACTTTTCCATTGTATATGCTTTTATAGGGTTTGTCCTCATGTGCACTTGCCATATTGTATACTTAATGTGTGAACTTGCGTGGCATTTTGGACTGCAGTCGGTGGTTTCAGCGACTGATCCTATGGATTAATATTATAACATAATAGTTTCCTTTTCCTTGTCACTTGACATCATTGTCTGTTGCCCATTGTGCCACTGAGTCCCAACTTACTTGCACTTATTATAGAGCCCAAATCACAAGCCCCCATTCTTTTTAAGAGGCCCTAAAACCATTACTTAATTCATGTATTTTCTTTTTATCTGTGATTAATGTAAGCTTAATATTTTTGGTTTTGAATAAAGTTTAAGTTGAAGCTGAGGTTGGATTGAGTTGTCCGTACGAAATGCAGGTCTTGTAAGATTGATGGAGGAACCATAGAACATTTCAGGCACCATCACTGTAGGAGCCATTTGATTTGTGAATTAGGATCTATCGAGGGTGCCTGGATTAGCCCTCTACTCCAGTAGCATTTCCATGACGCCATAGCGACAACATTAGTGGTTACGTACTCTCCTAAAACGGAGAACTGTGTACATTCATTGCAAAAGATAATTTGTCAGTGTCTTCTTGTCTGTATCATATCCCTTAGGCTATGCTCACAGTAACTGATCGAACTAAATGCGTAATTCTACCAGTTGTTGACACTTCCAGCGCTTTACTTGTATCAGTGGAATAGTCAGACCTGCATTCCCACAGAATGAGATATACATGTAAATTAATTCATTGTATAATATACAAATGAAAAACAGCTAACTCCGTCCAGGGAGGTGAGAGGAAAAGGAGTGGGCACTGGATTAGTGTCTTTTGATCCATCCTCGGAGCCGCACTCCCCAAGAGACCACTCCACTAACTAGATTACTGCCGCTTGGCCGCACAGTGCACATGCGCAATCCTTGTCAACAGGCTGGTGGGTCTCACCCCTCCCTGGCCAGAACCTGGATTACTCCACGTGGTTGGGTGGTACTGGTGCATTACTGGTGCATTACCCATTGCTGTGCCTGCAAACAACACTGGTGCATTGTGATGTGCAGTGAACTGGTTGCATGGTCACATTTTGAATTTTGCAGCTAGTATTCAAGGTATTATAATTTATGTGCATTTACATGTCCATGTACTATAAGATTTCTTGGGAACAAATGTACTTTGCATGCGCTGGTGAAATAACTTTTACATGAAATGGAAACAAATTAACACAGACTTAAAAACATTTAATAATAATGATTAGCAGCACCAATAATAATATACTGATTGTAAGAATATGAAGGAAACATGAACAGCTGAGTAGTGGAACACAGGCCCTAATAATGTCTGATGATAATAATAATTTTAATACCAAGCTCGCACAGAAAATACCAACCACAACAGCAACAACATCATAAAAATACCCATTCAGCTTTCAAATAAGAATAAAACAAAAACAGAGAGACAGACAAAAAAGTGCCATGGTGAATATCTTATAAGGCATGATACAGGACATGTGAGATAGTTCAGCTCTCACTGAACTCTCACATGTTTTCACCATACACCAGGCAAGGAGGCAAGTTATTTCACCAAGATTAGGTCCTATAGTAGTCTCCATCGTGACCACTCTGTTGTAGATTCGAGCCCTCCTGCCTCAATATATCCCCAGCATACAACAAAAAAACATTCAAATAGTGTTTTCATCCCCTGGAGAACTAAAATTGCTCACAAAAATATGTTAGTGGGACCAGAAAAAACATGTCTTGGCGGATGTACGCAAGTTTCCCAAAAAATATGACAAGAGAACCAACAAGAGCGAACAATGAAGTGATACATCAGACTAAAGAAAAACCCCAACATCTGCTGATCTACAGGTGAATTTCGTCAGCACTAGTCAGGATTTACACTTGACATTGCGTCGTAATTTGATTAAGACAAGAACAAAACAATGGCTATTGTTAAACAGTTACATTGTCAAAACTCAACTTCTTCTTGGCCGATTTTCAAAATTTTTGTATCTATCGAGAGCTGAATTCTTAGACTAGCAGGTCCCAAGAGTATATGCCGTGTGAGCCTGCATAAAGAATGTAAAACCCTCATACACGTCCTTGTGAACACACACAAGTCAACTGGCCTGTCCATACTCCTAACGATAGAGGGCCAAATCACCGCGGCCCCGAGGATCGAACATCAAACAGCAGTGATAACGATCAGACTGACCTCGTTACGTAAGAGGTCGTTTACTTGTTCGTTGGGGCACTGATCCCTTGTAATCCTGTGTTGAGTGATAGGGAAAACCCTCAGGGCAGAGTGCCCACTCCTTTTTGTCTCACCTCCCTGCTCCGTCACACTATTCGCTCAATCCCCACCGTAATTGTCTCATTAAACATTAAATTCCTTTCTCGCGAAGTGTGTAAACAAGCAGAGATGAGAACTCAATACATCATACAAGGGAGCTTATCATTACCACGGACCTGGAACGATTTCGGTCTAGCGTGAGTGTCTATCATGATTTGCTCACTCGAGCGAGACCAAGGGCATGATACTAGTATTATACATTGTAGTCTGAAAAGATCAGTTTATTCCTTTGCTAAACAATAAAAGGAACACGCAGGCATACATTGTGATCATTTTGTTAGGGAAATTTGTGTTCGCAAAATGGAGCCTATAGATAGGGAATAACGAAACTTATTTATTTTTGGAGTAAAGAACCTTTGAAATAACGAAGATTACCCGATTCTTATGAAGCGCACTTCATAATCATGGAGAACAGGGAGGCTTTTTTTTTTTTTTTTTTTTCTCAGCCTCTGGCCGGGGTAGGGGGTGGAAGTAATACTGTCTCCCAACACATACAGTAACACAACTACATACTACTACTTGGCTAGGAGTTCAACCCCTTTCGCCACACAATACATAAAAAAACAACAACAGAGAGTTTCATTTTTCACGGGCTCTGGTAATTTTTGTGTTTGTTTGTTTGTTTGTTGTTGTTGTTTTTTTTTGGGGGGGTGTTATATTTTGTTTTTGTTTGTGTGTATTGGACTTTGAACATTCCGTGCTTGTGATCAGCGCTATACATGAACGCTAGAACAACAGACAATAGAAACATACCGAACCGATGCTGGCTACAGGCAAGAGTGCAGCATCCTCCCTCTGATACGATGGTATTTCAATGCGATTCCACTGTTGTATAGCAGTTTTGGGTCCCTGACATAAACCGCGCATTTTTGATCAGGGCAGTTTACTTTCACAGCCACATCACGTCGCCTTCATCGCCTTAAAACAAATAGAAAATGAAAACACGTTTGTTTCTACTACTGGGGCTGGGAGTCGTGGGCAGCTGTGGGTTGAACCAGCCGGACGCAGCGGGTTCCCCAGAAGCCTGGAAGTCTCGTATCACTGCAGTGCTTTTCCAAGGCCTGTGCCTATTTCTGGGCTTTGGAATCATGTGCATCTATATACTCTACCAGCCCGTCCCAGCCGGTTTTCCAGAACCCTGGAAATATCGTATGTGTACCGTGCTCTTCCGATGGTTTAGACGAAAGGTAGGTCTTAAGCCCCTTTTACACTTTCACGGATTGCTACACGGATGACCACGGATCGTCATCCGTGGTGTTCCGGCATGCAAAATATAAATTTTCCTCTCAGTGCCGGTGTGAATACGATCCCAACTGGGTGTCTACACGGACAAGTACGGAGGCTACACGGACAAGTACGGTGCCTACACGGACAAACAAGGAATGAACGCGGACCACAGTGGAAACGATACGGAGCTAACACGGATATCAAGGAAGGACACGGATGCAACTGGGTCACTTCGCGGTCCTTACACGGATATTACTTTTGCTTTTGCTTTTGATACTTTATCATTCTCAGGCGACGTACCTCCAGAGCTAAGTACAGTATGCAAGCGCACCAGAAAATCTGCAGCAGCCTACACACTTCTCTGCTTGTCGACAAGATACAGTCAAATCTCTTTGTTGCAAACTGTCATTTTCTAGAAAATCTTGACATAAACAAAGAAAAACTAAACAAAACAAATCAAAACACACAAAAAAGCATGGAGGTGTGTGTGGGTCACTTAAGTTTCTCAGACGGCCACTATACGAACAGTATGAGGGGTTGATGGCTGTACTGATGGGGGAAGATCTGAGCAAATTTCTCTATGGACTATTTCTCTGGACTCTATGAGCTTGTATAGGCAAAATACCCTAATTTTTCATCCCGGATGGAGCCGATGCTAATACGGACGTCCCGATGTCTTCACGGATTGTCCCGGAATGAGTAGGGAGGCAACACAGAGTAGCCGATGCCTACAAGGAAGGAATACGGAGGCAACACGGAGTAGACGGTGCCAACAAGGAAGAGTTCGTATTGATTTTCATCCGTGATGTCCGGGATGAAAAATTAAGAAAGCTTGATTTTTTCCGCGGACATGCCGAACGATCAAGAATAATGACAGAAGACTTCACGGAGTCAATACAGTACGGATGATCCCGGATCGACGATCCGTGGTCATCCGTGATGCGATCCGTGAAAGTGTAAAAGGGGCTTTATGCCCCAGTCACGTAGACATCCCGGATCACCCCGGACCACCCCGGATCTGATCTGGGGGTGATGCCGTGTAGCTGCTGTGTTGGTCCGTGTATAATATGTCGTGTTTGTCCGTGTAGACGCCGCGCTCTTCCGGCCTTATCTGTGTAGCTGCCGTGTTGATACCGTGTGTACAGTCATATCAACGCTCGTCGACACTTCTTCGAGGTCGAAACAATCCCGGATCTCCCAGAAATCCCCGGATCACCGTGTAGATCGTTGAGGATCCGTGTTTATATGTGACTGGGGCCTGAAGCCTGACGTCCCAGCCACATATAAACACGGATCCTCAAGGATCTACACGGTGATCCGAGGAGATCTAGGATAGTTTCGACCGCGATAATCAACACTGCAGCTACACGGCAGCCACATAGACCATCCCGGATTGCTCTGCCAACACGGCAACCCCCGGATGACGCCGGACGGTTTTGACCTTCAAAAGTTGCCGTGTTGGCCTCACGGATGTCCCCGGATCTACACGGACATACACGGATGTCCAAGGATGTCCAAGGCGTCAACATGGATCTCTCCCCAGATCAGATCCGTGGTGGTCCGGGATGATCCGGGATGTCTATGTGACCGGGGCTTACCATAATCAAGACGAATTGCATGTCTATCACCAGGGGCTGATCAAGGAACCACAGCGAGCCCAAGCTTCTGTGCCTCTAGTGCCCTGGTTATGACCCACCATTTCCTTCTCCTTCCCTCTTTCTTGTCCATTTCGGACTTACTACCTTCCTCACTAATCTTTCTACCTACTTATCTTTTCTTCCCTTACAAGAGAGCTGCCTCGTCATTATTAATGTGCGTCCTTGTGTGTGCATGTACATATTATGTGTTTACTGTCTGTCTTTTTTTTTCTATCTGTTAGGCAAATTGTCTTTTTTTTCTTTGCAATTTGCTTTTTCCCTTTTTTATGAGGGGACTGCATACTACAAGCTCTGCTTTTTGCAGTCCCCTCAATTTCCAGCAATTTTGTTTCTGACTTTACCATAATGATATAACATTTATTTGTATCTCTGTTAATAATTAACCTGTGTCTTTATTACTTATTGTTATCTTCATCACATTGTACCGATTTCGTGACATTATCTCTATTATGCAAATATTTCATTGTATTCCTAATTATTTTGTTTGAAATGAAATAAATCAACTTAAAACATAGTCTTGAACCGTTCAGAGGGGGCGCCTACGAAATTAGGGGGGGGGCGTACGCGCCCCTCCCCAATATTTGCTTTTTATTTATTTTGTTATGACCAAAAAAAATAAATAAATAAAGCGGAGGGGGAGAGGGGGGACCTGTCCGGCCAACCTAGATCTGTCACTGATTACGTAATGCTTCTTTACCTGTTTTTCTGACATCACTTTTGCCTGTCATTATTGACGTACAGAAATAATGAAAGGTATATAAACATAATATAATTATATAATTCGGGGTTAAAGTGTGTATCATTACTTAATATCTTAATAGACAACATGGCATTTAAGAGGAGATGTATCATATCAATCATCCACCTTAAGCTTCAATGTTAATTCTTCATGTCGTAGATCTTCATAAAACTGTTCCTGAGACATCGCCAGCGTCCTTCGGAGCTTCAAATCCTGAAAGAGACGATGAAATCGATGCTCAACGACACGCCGGAGCCACAGGAAGAGGTTCCTGGGTCAAACATCAGGTCTCGTCTGACGTCATTCGGAGGTGTGAAAGTCAGAGTGTATGAGCCGAAGAATAGGGACCCGGAAGCAACTCTGCCAGCTTTGCTTTATCTCCATGGGGGCGGCCTCACGATAGGACACATAGGTACGGGACCGTACAGTCCTTGATCAATAAACTCTCTACCAATGGTGAACGGTTATGTTACATTTGTTACGTTCTGCGTTTACGGAAAAAAAACATAGAAAGATACCCATTTCATAGCCAGCAGCAATCGTTAACTCACATGGTCATCATCTGCATCATTTTCTGGAAATTCCAATTATTTATGCATATTTTTTTCGTTCACTCTGCAGATATGTGCGATGGAGACCTGCGCATGCTCAGTGAACGTCTTGGAGTAGCCGCAGTGGCTGTGTCGTGAGTTTCTTACGAGTTTCTTATTTTAGCCAAGTGTTTCAATTCATCAATGGCTTATAATACATATTTCATGCATAAAATAATGTGTGTGGGTTTCGCAATGACACAAAGACAGTCACACACGCACACACATGCATTATACTCATAGGTTATATAAGACACGCAAGTGAATATAATATGCACTGTAACATCAAAATCAACGGTCTAGGTCACTGTGGAAGTCTTTCAGAGCTAAGATTTGTTTCTTGTACATTTACTATGGTTTTAACATTGTACACATGGGGCAGAAAAAAACAAACAGACCTGTGCTCTGCGTTGAAGGGACAGACACGATTTTATTGTTCTGTCTCCTGCCCCCTCTGTGACCACTGATGTTTGATTTTGAAAGAATAACTCGTAATGCAACTTTCGAAGAGCAACCCGGTTAGACGAAACTTGTTACGCACGTGTCCTATGCCAAGTCCAGAGGAGTCCGTTGAGCGCCTGGTAGTCCGTTGAGGGCCATTTGATCGCGCTGGGCTCGCTTCTCTCGCCCGTCATAGCCATCATAACAGTGAGAGGGCCTTGACAAAACGGGATAGGATCTAGAAAGGTAGAAAGCACAGTGAGAAAGGCACTTCGATCTGAACACAGCGAATGTAAAGCCCAGCAGTTTCCAGAAGCTATCTGTATACAAATGACGCACAGGTCTGAGTGCGTCAGTCGGAATTGTGTGCATTAGGTAACTACGGAATGCTTAACCCAGGAAGGCGAAGCCGAGTGGGTTTAGGCTAAATTCCATAGATACCGCATGCACACTTTAAATTCCGACTGACGCAAGAAAAGACATGTGTGTAATCTGTTTTATAGAATGGGTGATTTTCTTGCCAGAAACCCATTTTTCTATCGTGTTACCCGTTGAAAAATTCAATGGATGCATTTCCTTTTGGATTGCCAAAAACGAGAGCCCGAAAAAGATGCATCAGTTTTTACTGGACGCATCGTTTTTCTTCAGAAGCAAGCATCCAGTAAAAATTATAGAATGGGTAGCGAGAACCCTGCGATCTCATTGGTCGAGAGAGCGATGTGTTGATTTTTACTGGCCGCACGCTGAGTCAGAATGGTAAACATGTTATCGCGCACTTATAGCAAGAGTACGCGTACTTGTAACAAAGGTTCGCGCACGAAGGAAGCGTTCGCGCACTCAGTACGAGACGCCTATTGGCTAAAACAACCATGCATCAGTATACAAAAATGACGCACAGGTCCGAGTGCGTCAGTCGGAATTGTGTGCATAAAGCCCCCGTCACACTAGAGCGTATCGAGCGAACGAATGTCCAGCGGATCCGAAAATTTGGAGATACGCTCACATCCGTTGCTCGTCGTTCGTGACCCGCTTGACGTTCGCTGTATCCGCTAGCTGTTCGCAGAGATTCGCAGAGATCCGCCGGAGCCAAATTTCGATTTTGGACATGTCTAAAATCTTGAGCGGATGACGAACGGAATGACAATCCGCTCTGTGTTCGCTTAGCATCCGCTGATCGAAAGTTTTGGTCGCTCTGCATTCGTTTCTTGTTCGTCCGCCGTTCGTCCAAATTCGCTCAGCAAATTTCAACAGCAACGCACGTTAAATAAACGTAGCAGAAAAAAATAGATATTCATAGCACACATAATAATAATAATGATAATAATAACAAAAATAAAAAAGGTCTTATTTACCCAGCGTAGCCTCTTCAGTGTTACCACTGCTCTACCAGAGGGCCCTGCTATTGTTATTAAATTAAATTCAACTTTTGTTGTATCTTTCACTGATGGGGTGGAACACCCTCGTCAGCCAAAGGCTGATTTTCAGAGGGGTCAACACATACAGGTTAAAAATACAAATATTATACATAAAGTGTGACAAGGATATACATCACATAATTCAAAGAGCACGAAACAAGGTATAAGCACCATGATAGCTTGTGTCAGACAGAAAAGAAGAAAAAGGAAAGAAAAAAAATTATCGACAAGGCCTTAGATTACAACATTAAAAAAATACGGGCATTTGACACTGAATTTCAAATATAGACAAGGGACTGAAGAAATTATTACCCTAGCGTTGCCAGGTATCCATTTACACCTGGGTCGATATCGTAGGTAAAAAAATCTTGCCCAAGGATGTAAGGAGTGGGCGGTAATCGAACCCGGGTCCTCTAATCGGAAGTCGGGACTCGGGAGTCTTATCCACTATGGCACACCCCCTACACCCCCTACATGACATTATTATACGTATGTAAATGGTAGGTAATAATTGCGTTGGCAGTGCTTATATCGACTACATTATTCTAAGCAGCTGCTATAAAAGTCAACCTGTGGTAAATTGGAATCTCTGCATGGAAATTTGGAATTGTGAAAGTTCGACTCCAGTTGGAGGCACCAGACGCAATGAAGGATGTTGGACTACCAATATCATGCGTCAACGTGATCATCAGAAAGGAAGTGCAGTTTTATCGGAAAATCTTGAGGACTGTCGAGGGTAGTGACATCAGGGGGTGTTTAATCAACGTTTGTCGGCGCTGACAACTTGAATCACCATAGTAACAGTCAGTGACCAGAGCATCTCAGCCAATAAAACCAAGGATTTTGCTGAGATTGGTCAGCACCGACACTTTGTCTTGTCGGCCCTGACAAGCGTTTATGAAACACCCCCCAGGAGTACTAGTACTTGGTGATGACTCCTGCTTCCTTCTTTTGGGGGCCATTTTCAGAGTAACAACATTATTTGACACTGTCACTGATCAAAATGATTTGGTGATGTGTGTGTCAGCCGAGATCCGTCACGTGATCGCTGCAGTGTCGCTCTGCATATGTTGGGCATTCGCTGCTTATTCGCTTTGTCCGCTCAGATTTCGTTGGATGGACTGTACGCATTCGCTTTCATTCGTTACTTTATCCGCTCGTAACACGGTGAGCGTATGCTCATCATTCGTTAGGCGACCGTTCAAAAATAACATTTTGCTTGCGAATTCGAGCGGATTTGTGCGTATCTGGACTTAGCCAAATTTTGCCCATCCGCTAGGCATTTGCTGATTTATACGCTGTAGTGTGACGGGGCCTTAAGGTAACTATTGAATGCTTAAACCACGAGGCGAAGCCCAGAGGGTTTAGGCTAACTTCCATAGTTACCGCATGCACACTATATTCCGGCTGACGCACGAAAAGACATGTGCGTTATCTGATTTATAGAATGGGTAATTTTCTTGCCAAAAACCCATTTTTCTATCGTGTTACCCGATGACAAAATTACTGGATATGTCTGTGAATGTTCTCAGTCATCCAGGTAAAGTATCACATGAACAATATCGGTAAATCTAGTCAACTGGACTTACTTGTAGTTTGGAGTAGCGACGTTTCGCGTCCGCTCCGGGACGCTTCATCAGGCCGACTGATCTTTGGCGGCAATTGGTTGTTGACCCGTAACAGGGTCGGGGAATTTCGGAAAGCGCCGAGGAAGAGAGAGCAAAGGAGGAAAAACTCGCTTTTCTGGATTGCCTGGTCAATATTCAGAGTGACGGTACGCTACACACATCAGTCTATAGGAAAGAAACACACACGGATCAGTACCTTTCCTTTGATTCGCATCACCCCCTGGTCCACAAGCTAGGGGTAATCAAAACCCTACTCCACCGGGCAGATATCATCTGTTCTGATGAGGACACGAAAATCAAGGAAAACAGGCACGTTAAAGAGGCACTCAGCGCATGTGGATACAGCGGTTGGACATTCGAGAAGGCAGTTCATAAATCCAAACCAAGACACAAGGACAAACCGAACCAAAGCAAGACAACGACAGAGGTACAACGTGACGGTTCCCTATGTTTCCGGACTTTCAGAGAAAATCCGTAGAATCTTCAGCAAACATCATATTCCTGTCTCTTTCAAACCTACCAACACACTGAGACAGAAGTTAGTCCATCCTAAGGACAAGACCCTGAAGGACCAACAAAACAACGTGGTCTATGCTATCCAATGCAAGGATGATAAATGTGATGAGCTATACATAGGAGAGACAAAGCAGACCTTGGCCAAACATATGTACCAGCACAGACGAGCTAGCTCGTCTGGATGTGGAGACTCTGCCGTATACTCCCATCTGAACAGCAGTAACCACACCTTTGACAACAAGGACGTAGTCATCTTAGATCGCGAGACACGGTGGTTCGAGAGGGGAGTAAAAGAGTCCATCTACGTTAAAAGGGAGGAGCCATCCCTAAACCGAGGAGGGGGCCTGAGACACAACCTAGCCGGAGCCTACAACCCGGCGGTTCGGAAGATTCCTCGGCGCTTTCCGAAATTCCCCGACCCTGTTACGGGTCAACAACCAATTGCCGCCAAAGATCAGTCGGCCTGATGAAGCGTCCCGGAGCGGACGCGAAACGTCGCTACTCCAAACTACAAGTAAGTCCAGTTGACTAGATTTACCGATATTGTTCATGAAAAATTACTGGATGCATTTCCTTTTGGCTTGCCGTAAACGAGCATGCATCAGTTTTTACTGGACGCATGGCCAGCCGTGCATTAGTTTTTACTGGACGCATGGCCAACCGTGCATCAGTAAAAACTGATGCATGGTTGTTTTAGCCAATAGGCGTCTCGTAGTGAGTACGCGAACGCTTGTTTAGTGCGCGAACCTTTGTTACAAGTGCGCGTACTCTTGCTACAAGTGCGCGATAACATGTTTACCACTGTGACTCAGCGTGCAGCCAGTACAAAATCAACACATAGCTCTCGACCAATAAGATCGCAGGATTCTCGCTACCCATTCTATAAAAGTCATTATCACATAGGCCCTATATACTTCTGTCCTCACAATGCTATCCATGCTTAACAATACACAAAATCACATTATGTCACATGTAGCTTCCTCGCATCAGAAAGTGTGTTCCATTCATTTTGTTTTATAGAATGGGTAGCGAGAATCCTGCGATCTGATTGGTCGAGAGCTGTCTGTTGATTTTTACTGGCCGCACTCGTATACGTACGCTGAGTCAAGTGGTAAACATGTTATCGCGCACTTGTAGCAAGAGTACGCGTACTTGTAACAAAGGTTTGCGCACTAAGCAAGCGTTCGCACACTCAGGTTGGCCATGCGTCCAGTAAATACTAGCCGGGTTCACACGTACACCAATTAGTGGGATACAAATCTCGAGATTTGCATCGCGATCGTCATCCCGAGTTTTTTGCACGTGTGGACAGAAAAAAACCCGAAAATTAGCGGGATAAGCATCGCGATGCTAATCCCAAGAAATCTTGCGCTGGTTCGCCAATTAGCGGGATAATTGGCCCCACGCTGGCTGGTACGTGTGAACGGTCGGGATTACAATCTCGAGTTTTTACATCCCATCATGCAATGCGCACATCGCAACAGCGAGGCCTCTGCGAAGAGGTCCTTCACCTCTTTGGAGCACAACAACAACAGCGCGCGAACCACACCACTGACGCGTAAAAGACAATGGACAAAGGTAAGTGCGCGCAGGCAGTGATAGAGAAGGGCGCTGTGTGACCCAGTTTGCAGGCTTTGCTGTTATCTCTATCGGCAATTAGCGGGATAATTCGGTACGTGTGGACGCTCGCCAAATTAGCGGGATACCGATCGCGATCCCGCTAATTTGGTACGTGTGGACGCTCGCAAAAAAACTCGGGATGAGCATCGCGATCGTCATCCCGCTAATTTGTACGTGTGAACCCGGCTACTGATGCATGGCTGGCCGTGCGTCCAGTAAAAACTGATGCATGCTCGTTTACGGCAAGCCAAAAGGAAATGCATCCAGTAATTTTGTCATCGGGTAACACGATAGAAAAATGGGTTTTTGACAAGAAAATTACCCATTCTATAGATCAGATGACGCACATGTCTTTTCGTGCGTCAGTCGGAATATAGTGTGCATGCGGTAATTATGGAATTTAGCCTAAACCCACTCGGCTTCGCCTCGTGGGTTAAGCATTCCATAGTTACCTTATGCACACAATTCCGACTGACGCACTCAGACCTGTGCGTCATTTGTATACTAATCAATCGTCTTTCTGATCCCCACTGCAGATATCGGCTAGCACCAGAGCACCCCTACCCAGCAGCCTTTGACGACGCGTTTGCAGCTACTAGATGGCTGCTCACACACCCTGAAGAGATAGGAATCGATCCACAAAGAGTAGTGGTGTCGGGAGACAGCGCTGGTGGACTTCTCACGGCGGTAGTCTCTGGAGCGATTGCAGACGACCCGTCTGTTCCAGACATCAAGCTCCAGGTCCTGTTCTATCCATGGCTGCAGAGCCTGGACCTGAACACGCCATCATACCAGAAAATGAGTTCCGAGAGCTATGGAAGACTCTTTCGTTTGGTAGAGTTGATGCCAGTTTTCATCAGCGCTGCTGTGCTTGGAAGTGCAAATCAGTCTGTCGTACATCAGATCTCAAGCAACAACCACACGTCTGCAGACTTCAAGCGCTCAGCACCTTATCGAGACTACATCAGCCATTCCCCTATCCCAAAAGACATGATACCGGAGAGCTACAAGCCTCCCAAATCTGACGACTACGGTAACGAGGAGCTTTGGGATAGTATGAAGACCGCGTTGACGTCTTGGAAACTTGTGCCCCTAATGCGCGATGACTTGTCCAAATTGCCCAGGGCTTTTGTCGCAACATGTGGCTATGATGTATTACGAGATGATGGGATAATGTATGTAAAAAGACTAGAAAAAGCTGGGGTTCCCGTAGAGTGGGTAAATTATGAGACTGCTTTTCACGGTATCCCACGGTTTGGACCACTATCGTTCGAAATAGGGCGAAAGATGTACGATGATTCCATTGCATTTATCAAGAAATATCTGTGAGGAATAGCCACGTACGTTGACCAATGTTCTATGACCCAAATGGTAGAGTATATACTGCATAATGATAAATGTTCGGGATTCGTTGTAATTCTCGCTATCGCCAATGACGTAAAAAGTACCCGGATGTGGCTTTTTCGTCAAGATTTAGTGCACTTCGTGGGCAAGGGCATTTCCGGCGCGGGGCATATTTTGCACAGCGCTAGCGTGCGCGTACGTGTTCCTTACCTATAGCGCCGCGCCGATCACGGATACTA
Source organism: Diadema antillarum (assembly GCF_040938485.1). NCBI lineage: Eukaryota > Metazoa > Echinodermata > Echinoidea > Diadematoida > Diadematidae > Diadema > Diadema antillarum. The sequence goes on from NW_027270958.1 coordinate 2,057,205, forward strand.
GTACAGTATACTAGTGTAGGCAGCTGTACCGTCCGAGCCAGCGAGTGGCCAGGCCTGTCATACTCGTACACTGTAGCTATAGCCCCCGCCGCATGCATTGCCCTAGGCGGGCTTGCATTAGCATGCACCGCCGCGCCGCACGCATACACAAGTTAAGCTAACACATACCGGTACATCGTACTGCTTGATCATGCGATCGATGTGCACATCACTGATCAGTCATCTCTGCATACGCTGAAAATATGCAGGAAAATATTCAACCACCTGGATATCGTCATGGAATGCCAATCTTTTTTTATTTGTTCTCTGTCGAAGTGTCGCGAACACAATCGGGAACGAACCGTGATCTCGAACTTATCCTGTCTCCGAAGCAGTTTCTTCCAAGCAAGTAGGTACGTACTACTAGTAAGTCGCGCGCGCCCGTACTGCGCTGTGGAGTCACCCGCAAAGTTCACCCACGCGGCCACGTTACGTCTCGTATGCCAGTAAGGGACCTATTTCTGTAGAATTTGTTCATTTATTGTCGTGCGAACAACACATGGCAGCTTCGCAGTAACAACCCATAGTCGTATTAACAGCAATTTCTTAAGAATGGAGAAATTTCAAATCATATTAAAGCTGAAATTCAAGTCGAGAAAACAGTAAGTACACGTACAACACAGTCGGTTGTGTGTGTATAGCATTGAATAACATTAGTCACGTATGACGCGCGTGCGATCGGAAGTGACTTTGCTACCGGACTATCCCATAATGCACCGTAAATGACGCTTAAATCAACATCCGGGTACTTTTTACGTCATTGGCGATAGCAAGAATTAGTATAACATTTGCAACTGGAAATTCTTTTGATGCATGTAAGTCATAATATGTATTCCTAATTGAGCAAGACACTTCGACTCAGTCTGGAAACAATGTGGTCTTTTTTTTTAATTTGATTTTGTGTTTACCGGTTTAATACATGTATCAATAGATGTAGATCTCTATGGTGAGTTTATGCTCTTTCATCGTGCATTGATTAGATGTAAAGCAAATATGTGTAACTTGTGACACTAACTAAGTTACATCACGTCAATTCCGACTGTCTGTAATGTAATTTTTTGCTATCGATTTTCAACAATGCTGTAATCGCACGTTATCAATTTTACGATATTGTATAGACTTGATCGTGCATCAAAGTTTCGTGCAGCATTTGTATATTTTCAGTTTGATGCAACACATGCACTGATTTTAATGGATATATTTGGCCATGAAGGAGACAAAGAAGGTGTATACTACATGCTTCGGAAGGTGGAAGGGGAACTACATAGTAATGTATACTTCTTTTGTGGGCTTAAGAAAAGTATAGTACATGTAATACGTACTTGGATATAGACAGCAGAGAAAGGAGAGGAGGAAATGTACCAAACAACAAACGAGCGGTTTTAGTTTATAGATGAGGTGTAAGTGCTAAAGGTTCAAAGTTATGTAATATTCAATTTCTAAACTCCAGCTGATTTTGAAAGTAATTACTCTTTTTCAGTGAATGTGACGGTAAGATTAATGATCTTGAATTATACATCGATGATATCATTTATATTCAGTATTATGAGAGTCAGTTTTAGTAAAGCCTATAATGAGGGAATGGATATTTCAGCACTCATTGTGAGCAGGTTGAGAACATCTCTGTTTGTTAAAGTGTCATGTCCTTGACATGCACCTTATTGTGAGAAAAAGTAGGCCTATGATATAGGACAATGTCTGCTACACCATGTTTGTGGTAGGATTACATTTCTTTAACCCTTTCTGTACCAGGACCTTAGACCAGTGTGTACACTGGCGCTATGGGTTCTCTTTGTCAATCAGCGAGCAAAGTACACAAAGGGTTAAATAGAAGAACCACTTGTGAAATCTTTAGAGGTTGACCTTAGTCTAGAGATCTGCCAAAGTATATTCGTGCTTGTATGTAATTGATTTTAGTTCATAAACTATCATGCTTGAGATGATTGCCGTATATTTGCGCATGTATTATTATGCTATTTGGCACGGGACACTAAATAGTATACACACTGACTGATGACGTCGTTGTGTCTCTTCTGACTGAAAAAAAAAATATTTATTTGCTATCGAATCACTAAATTCATATTATGTCTGATCCTGAAGTCATATGTTTTGGTATACGGGAATTGGCGAAGCGGTAATACACGTGGTAGACCAATAATTATCTCTTTTAGATTAGCCATATTATAGTTAAATGGTTGTGGTAATTTTACTACAGTCTTGTCTTCCCTGTTTCTCATTTGAATTGGCAGGATTGTTCTTTGTGTGTTTGTTTTATGTATCTTCTGACCTGTCCCTGGTTGAGTTTATTTCGCACTGACTGTCGCTGCAAAAGAAATAAATCTTGTAAGCCCTATATTTCTTCTCGCGTGTAATTTGTTCTGTTCCATGTGTGAATCCTAACAACGTATGCAGGATTTAGAGGCTAGCCATGTCGTAACATAAGATTTTGAAATTTCTATAATTCATTCAAACAAAATTATCCCCGAAGCTAAAAATCCTGGTAGAAATAATTGATCACTATTCTGAAGTTATTTAGAATAACATCATGTTTCAGACTTCAGTGAAAGAAACATTGAATTTTCGTTGTTGTTGTTGTCTGTTTGTTTTTTCACACGATCAAGGGGAAATTATGAGGGTACGACATGGCTATAGCTGACTCATTTGCATATTCATATTCACTGTACACGAACTGTTTTGCAAAATATAGAGTAGTCTGTCGCGTGGATTGCATGCTCTTTCATTGGTTGTGTGAATTTCAAAATGCATTGACAAATCGGTGTTAGCGTATCTTTGAAGATTGTGGAATAATGTATACAGCCTAAAGGTACCTCGGGAATAACAAACCATATTTCATTATTGGAGTAACGAACCTTTGGATTAATGAAGATTACCCGATTACTTCTGAAGCGCACTTCATAATCATGAACAACATTTGACATTACTGTCTGTTACAGAGAAGCGGTTTTTTTTTCTCAACCCCCCGGGGGGGGGGGGGGGGGGGGGGGAATTGGAGTAATTACCGTCTCCCAAGACATAGAGTAGCACAACTACTACTACTTGGCTTTTTTTTTTGGGGGGGGGGGGGAGGGTATTTTGTCTGTGTGTATTGGTCTTTGAAAATTCCGCGCCTGTCATCAGCGCTATGTAAATCCTGAATCAACAGACAATAGAAACAGGCAAGAGTGGCTACAGGCAAGAGTGAATTTGTTTGGCTCTTATAAGAATCATCCCTGTGATACGATGGTATTTCAATGCGATTCCACTTTTGTATAGCAGTTTGGGTCCCTGACATAAACCGCGCGTTGATAATCAGGACAGTTGACTTTCCGATTGGGTCCCTGCCATAAACCGCGCATTGTTAATCAGGACAGTTTACCTTTACAGCTACTTCACTTCTGCATCGCTTTAAAACAGAAGGAAAATGAGAACAGGTTTGTTTCTACTACTGGTGCTGGGAGTCGTGGGCAGCTATGGGTTGAACCAGCCGGACGCAGCGGGTTCCACAGAAGCCTGGAAGTCTCGTATCGCTGCAGTGATTTTCCAATGCCTGTGCCTATTTTTGGGCTCTGGAATCATGTGCATATATTTTCTTTACCAGCCCGTCCCAGCCGGTTTTCCAGAACCCTGGAAATATTGTATGTTCACTGTGTTTTTCCGGTGGTTTAGACTCAAGGTAGGTCTAATCAAGACGAAGTGCTTGTCTATCACCAGGGACGGATCAAGCAACCCCAGCAAGCTCAAGCTCCGGTTCCTCTAGTGCCCTGGTTATGGCCCACCATTTTCTAATTTTCCTTCCCACTTTCTTGTCCCTTTCGGACTTTCTACCTTCCTCGCTACCTTTCTCACTACCTTTCTCACTAATCTTTCCACCTACTTATCTATTCTTCCCTTACAAGAGAGCTGCCTCGTCATTGTTAATGTGCGTCCTTGTTTGTGCATGTACATTGTGTGTGTTTATTGTCTGTCTTTTTTTTTCTATCTCTTGAAGGCAAATTGTCCTTTTTTATTACAATTTGATTTTTTTCCCTTTTTCATGAGGGAACTGCATACTACAAGCTCTTCTTTTTAGCGGTGCCCTCCATTTCCAGCAAAATTCTCTTGACTTTACCATAACGATATAACATTTATTTTTATCTTTGTTGCTAATTTACCTGTGTCTTTACTTTATGTTGTTATGTTCATCACATTGTTGTGCCAATTTTGTGACGTTATTACATGCGAACATTTCATTGCATACCTAATTATTTTGTTGGATATGAAATAAATCAATTTCAGCTTAAACTTAATTGAACCGTAAAGAGGGGGCGCCTACGAAATTAAGGGGGACGGCGTACGAGCCCAACCAATTTTTCCTTTTTATTTATTTTGTTAAAAAAATAAAGACGGGGTTGGGACGTGACCGGTGCCCGCCAACCTGGATCTGCCATTGATTAAAATGTTTCTTTACCTGTTTTTCTGACATCACTTTTGCCTGTCATTTGACGTGAAATAATGAAAGCTACATAAATCTGATACAATTATATAATTCGGGGTTAAAGAGTGTAGTATTATTTCATTTCATCATGGACAACATGGCGTTAAAGATCAGATGTATCACATCAATCATCCACCTTAAACTTTAATGTTAATTCTTCATGTCGTAGACTTCTATAAAACTGTTCATGAGACATCGCCAGAGTCCTTCGGAGCTTCAAATCTTGAAAGAGATGATGAAATCGATGCTCAACAACAGGCCGGAGCTCCCGGAAGAAGTTCCTGGCTCAAACATCAGGTCTCGTCTGACGTCATTCGGAGGCGTGAAAGTCAGAGTGTATGAGCCAAAGAACAGGGACCCGGAAGCAACTCTGCCAGCTTTGGTTTATCTCCATGGGGGCGGTCTCGTGACAGGACACTCAGGTCAGTGTAGGTACGGGACCGTACAGTCCTTATCATTATGTAGTCAATAAACTCTCTACCAATGATTATGTTACATTTCTTACGTTCTATCGTTGTGGAAAAAGATAGAAAGGTACCCATTTCATAGCCAGCAGCAATCGTTAAATCACATGGTCATCATCTGCATCATTTTCTGGAAATTTCTATTTATGCATATTTTTTTTTTCCGTTCACTCTGCAGATATGTGCGATGGAGACCTGCGCATGCTCAGTGAACGTCTGGGAGTAGCCGCAGTGGCTGTGTCGTGAGTTTCTTACGAGTTTCTTATTTTGCCAAATGTTCGAATTCATCAATGGCTTATAATACATATTTCATGCATAAAATAATTTGTGTGGGTTTCGCAATGACACAAAGACAGTCACACACGCACACACATGCGTACATAATGTACTCACAGGTTATATAAGACACGTAAGTGAATATGATATGCACTGTAACATCAAGATAAACGATCTAGGTCACTGTGGAAGTTTTTCAGAGCTATGATTTGTTTCCTGTACTATGGTTTTAACATTGAACACATGGGGCAGAAAAAAAAAATAGACCTGTGCTCTGCATTGAATGGACAGACACGATTTTATTGTTCTATCTCCTGCCCCCTCTGTGACCACTGCTGTTTGATTGTGAAAGAACAATGCAAGGCTGAAGCCAGGCTGACACTTGCACGATTCTGTGGCACGCATTGGCACGACTCGTGTCGTGCCAGTGCGCAAACTAATCGTAAACTGGCGTGAAGTGTGCGGAAACCCGTCGTGACTGCGTGCCATGTCGGGACGAGAATTTTGAAATGTTCAAAATTTTTGTCACGACAAAATTTCGCGACCGGGTCGTGAACTATGCGCAACACTGTTCGTGAACTCGTCGTGAACTCGTCGGGACGATGCGTGCCAGTGCGTGGCAGTGCGCGCCATGCCACGATTGTCACGAACTGCCACGAATAGTTCACGAACAGCTCACGTCGAGTTCACGAGTAGTTCACGACATTTTCACGAATTGGTGCGCGTCGCAGCGTTGCCGTGCCTTCCCGCTGACATGGTCACGTGGCACGAGCAGTTCTCGACTAGTTCACGCACTTCACGAACAGTTTGCGCATGGCATGAGCAGTTCACGACGAGTTCACGACTACTGCGCAACAGTGGCGCTCGCGTCGGTGCGGGGGTATATATAGGGCAAGAAACGCAAGAAAGTCCCCTCACCCACCCCCCCCCCCCAAAAAAAAACAAACAAACCAAAAACAAAACAAAAACAAAACAAAAACAAAAAAGAAAAAAGAAAAAAACAAACGAAATCTTTCGTTTCTTGCGTTTCTTTTCCGTTTCTCTTTCTTTTCGTTTCTCTTTTCGTTTACTTCCATTTCTTCATTTATTTTTTCTCGTTTTTTTGGTGAGTGGGGGAGGAAACTTCTTTTCTTTTATTATTCGTTTTCATTTCTCCTTTTCTTTTTCTTTTTTCCCTTTCCTTTTTCCGTTTCTTTTTTCATGTCTTTTTTTGTTTCTTTTTTTGTTTCTTTTTTTAGTTTCTTTTTCTCTTTTTCGTTTCTTTTTCTTTTTTTCTTTTGTTTGTTTTCGTTTCTCTTTCTTTTTTCGTTTCTGTTTCGCTTTTTTTGTTTCCTTTTTCGTCTCTTTTTTTTTGGAGGGGGGGGGTGGGGGAGGGGAGTTTTGTTGTTGTTGTTTTCTTTGTCCTTTATTTTTTCGTTTCTTCTTTTTTTTTCGTTTCTCTTTAACTTTATTTTAAGGTTAAATAGAAAAACAAGCGTTTTGAAAAAAGATAACAATTTATTAACATGAAAACAGCAAACAACAAATTCAGCATGCTGTCTCTTCCACAGCAGATCCAAAAATGGCCAGGGGTTGGGGAGGCCCCCTTTTTATATGGCGTGCCCAAGTCGGCACGACACCGTCCAAATTGCGCAAACTCGTCGTGCCAATGCGGGAAGTGCGTAAACTATGCGCAAACTATGCGCAAACTATGAGTGAACTCGTCGTGCCACGACTTGCCACGACAAAATAGTGGCCAAAAGTCGTGCAAGTTTACGCACGTGTCCCATGCCAAGTCCTAAGGAGTCCGTTGAGGGTTTGGTAGTCCATTGAGGGCCATTTTGATCGCGCCATTTTGATCGCGTTATAGCCATCATAACAGTGAGAGGGCCTTGACAAAGGGATAGGATCCTGTAAGCTAGAAAGCACAGTGAGAAAACACTTCGATGTGTAAACTGTGAATGTAAAGCCCAGCAAATTCCAGAAGCTATCTGAAGTCATTATTACATAGGTCCTATATACTTCTGTCCTCACAATCCTATCCATGATTAACAATACACAAAATCACATTATAATGTCACATGTAGCTTTCTCTTATCAGAAAGTGTGTTCCATTTATTTTGTTCTAATCAATCCTATTTCTCATCCCCACTGCAGATATCGGCTAGCACCAGAGCACCCCTACCCAGCAGCCTTTGACGACGCGTTCGCAGCGACTAGATGGCTGCTCACACACCCTGAAGAGATTGGAATCGATCCTCACAGAGTAGTGGTGTCGGGAGACAGCGCTGGTGGACTTCTCACGGCGGCAGTCTCTGGAGCGATTGCAGACGACCCATCTGTTCCAGACATCAAGCTCCAGGTCCTGTTCTATCCATGGCTGCAGAGCCTGGACCTGAACACGCCATCGTACCAGAAAATGAGGTCTGAGAGCTATGGAAGAATTTTCCGTTTGGTAGAGTTGATGCCAGTTTTCATCAGCGCTGCTGTGCTTGGTAGTGCAAATCAGTCTGTTGTAGAGCAGATCTCAAGTAACAACCACACTTCTGCAGACTTCAAGCGCTCAGCACCTTATCGAGACTACATCAGCCATTCCCTTATCCCAAAAGACATGATACCGGAGAGCTACAAGCCTCCCGAATCTGACGACTTTGGTAACGAGGAGCTTTGGGATAGTATGAAGACCGCGCTGACGTCTTGGAAACTTGTGCCCCTCATGCGCAATGACTTGTCCAAATTGCCCAGGGCTTTTGTCGCAACATGTGGCTATGACGTATTGAGAGACGATGGGATAATGTATGTAAAAAGACTAGAAAAAGCTGGGGTTCCCGTAGAGTGGGTAAATTATGAGACTGCTTTTCACGGTATTCCACGGTTTGGACCACTATCGTTCGAAATAGGGCGAAAGATGTACGATGATTCCATTGCATTTATTGAGAAATATCTGTGAGGGATAGCCACGTACGTTGACCAATGTTCTATGACCCAAATGGTAGAGTATATACTGCATAATGATGAATGTTCGGGATTCGTTTTGATTAGGATAAGATTTGCAATTGGAAATTCTTTTGATACATGTAATTCATAATATGTGTTCCTAATTGAGCAAGAAACTTCGACTCATTCTGGAAACAATGTTGCCTTTTTTTCAATGTTGCGTTTACCAGTTTGATACATGTATCATGATAGACGTAGATCTCTATATATTTTGAGTTTATGCTCTTACATCGTTCATTAATTAGATAAAAAGCAAATATGTGTATTTTGTGACACTAACTAACTTACATCACGTCAATTCTGACTGTTTGAAATGTAATTATTTGCTATCAATTTTTTAACAATGCTGTAATCGCACGTTATTAATTTTACAATTTAGACTTGATCGTGCATCAGAGTTTCCTGCAGAGTTTGTATTTGTTCAGAATAGTGATCAGATACATACTCCAGTATACGAGGATTTGAGCCTCGGGCATAATTGCGTTTGAATGAAAAACTTGATATTTCAAAATTTTATGTATAAACTACAAGTTGTTACGGAGTGACATGCTCAAATTGTCATTTGCAAATGCATATTGACTGTACAAGAACTGTTTCCCCCAAAATAGCAAAACTTCAAAATATCATATATGATACTATAAGAAACTTATAAGTTTCTTATTTTCCATCCGATTTCGATCAAATTTATACCGTTGAACTCGTAGCATTTCACTCTTTCTTATCAGACTAACTTATATTTGGACTGAATTTCTAATTTAAGAACGGTATAATAATACATAAGATGTAGATAGCAGAGAAATATGAGGAGAAAATGTACCAAACAACAAACAAGGGGTGTTAGTGTATAGATGAGGTGTAAATGCTGAAGGTTCAAAGTTATATAATATTCAATTTGTATACTCCAGCTGATCTGGAAAGTAATTACTCTTTTTCCGTGAATGTGACGGTAAGATTAATGATCTTGAATTATACATCGATGATATCATTTATATCAGTATTTGAGAGTCAGTTTTAGTGAAGCCTACAATGAGGGGATGGATAATTCGGCAGTCATTGTGAGCAGGTTTGAGAACATCTCTGTTTGTTAAAGTGGCATGACCTTGACATGCACCCTATAGATCGTTAGAAAAAGTAGGCCTACGATATAGGACAATGTCTGCCACATACATGTCTGTGGTAGGATTACATTTCTTTAACCCTCTCTGTACCAGGAACTTAGACCAGTGTGTACAACGCTATGGGGTTCTCTGTGCCAATCAGCACTCAGAGCACACAAATGGTTAAATAGAAGATCCGCTCATGAAATCTTCAAAACTTGACCTTGTGGATCTCCCGAAGTATATTCTTGTATTTATGTAATTGATTTTAGTTCATATGCTGAAGTTGATAACTGTATATTTGAGCATGTATTATAATGTTATTCGACATGCTACACTATAAACACTAATGATGTGGTCGCGTCTCCTCTGACTGCAAATATTCATTTTACAGTCGAATCACTAAATTCATATACAAGTTGTATGTCTGATCTTAAAGGGACTGTACAGTACTGGTTGAGGTGGGGTTTCATGTTTTAAACATTCCTAGGCGAGATAATGAGAAACCTCTTATGAAATATGAAAGAGCATGTAATCTTAAGAATGATTCAATGTTTATTTGACGAAAATTGGTTTTCAAATGGCTGAGATATCCAAAATGTGATAATAATAAAAGGCGATAGGCCATGCCTTTTATTAGGGTATCTTTGTTTCACCTTGATTTTGGATATCTCAGCCATTTCCAAACCGATTTTCATCAAATAAACTTTTGATACCCCTTAAAATTGCATGCTCTTTGACATCTCATAGAGTGGTTTCAGAATATCTCGCAAAACGTTAAAATCTAAATCCTCACCTTAACCAGAACTGTACACACCCTTTAAAGTCGTATGTTATGGTATACGGGAAATAGTGAAGAGGTAATACATGTGATAGGCCAATATCTCTTATGAATGATAAGTCATACGTTTATTTGAGTTTCGCACTGACTGTGGCTGTAACACAAATATATCCTATAAACCTATATTTAATTCTTCTTGCGTGTATTAATTTCATCTCTCTTCTACGTGCGAATATGAGAATCTTGACAACGTATAAAGGATTTTTACGAGACAAACTCAGCATGTTATATCAGAATGAATGAAACATAGGCAGACCATGATATCTTAGCCTATTATACATATGCAATTGAAAGTAGGTGTATAAAAAAAGTTAGATATCATGGGACGCCTTAGAATAATAAAACCGAGCAAATTATCATATTATCCTTATAAATATCACAAGCACGGAAACACGCATCTAAATATTGAATCTTAAAACACAAGAAATTACTAAATTCTCTTCTTTTTTTTTTTGTACACGATCAATGGAAAGTTGTGAGGGTATGACAGGAGTAGCCGACATATTTGCATATTCATATTCATTGTACAATAACTGTTTTGCAGGAATTTGCAAAACTTCAAACTGTTATAACTTCCTTATTTTTCATACGATTTTAGGCAACATTTTACCGTTGAACTTGAAAGATTTTACTCTCTCTTATCAGAATAACTTATATTTTGACTAGATTTTCCCTGTAACGTTCGCTGGAATTCTACTGGGATGACTTGCAAATTATAGACCACAGTAGTCTGTCGAGTGGATTACATGCTCTTTCATTGGTTGTCTGAAGTTCAAGATGTATTGACAAATCGGTGTAAGTGTATCTTGGAATATAGTGAAGTATGCTATGTTGAAGACAGTGGAGTAGCGTACAGCCTATACATTTCGACCCTCACGGAATGACACAGCACATGCGCATATGTGTTTACTAGTAAGGGATACTCGGAATCTCTGCGAATAAGAATACGAGCACAACATGGGGATATACAGCCTTATTCCCTCACCCCATCCCATCCCTGAATAAATACACTGATTTTGCACCTTTGGACCATGAGACCACACATCATAGCTGTATGTTAAGATCAAGGAGGTACCACGTGATAGTTCCTTGTTTGGAGCAACCATCTGGTAACTGAACGCCATAGTGTGACATGCAACATACTCTTCTTGTCGTCTTAATAATTGCATGCACTTTGGATAGTGTCACTAGTTCGACATTTTGTTTTCTTTTTGAAGGCAAATAATACGATACTAACTGCGCGTTTGAGGTTAACCCATGAAAAAAGCCCAATGCAATGAAAGGAACGTCTTTCATCGAGCTCGATAGCATTCTACTGTGTATACTCATTGCTCTGAGAATAACTGTGTGTTCCTCTCATCTGCTATGGTTCAACGGCCATAGTAGAACGTCGTGGAGTACACCCGTTACAATATTACACGACGCCCGAAAACTGTATTTAGTATATTACTAGTAATCGAAGGTTCTATTCGCACAAGCCGGCTACAGCCCGTGACTCTGTGAACTTGGCAAAACCTCAGGCGAGTCAACAATAAACATGGCGGTCTTTATGTATATAGTGATAGGACTCGTAATGCTCTGCTGCTACTTCCTCTACAAGCCAGTCCCATCTGGCTTTCCAGACCCATGGAAGTATCGACTGACCGTAACAGCAGCTGAAGTCTTCATGAGTCTAGTAAGTATACATAGAACTTTATTTTATACCTACTGCACACTGAACTATCGTATCCGGGAAGACTCGTTTAGTCCTGCGCATGGGGGTTCATTATACCTTCAGCACTGTACACCGTCTAACAAATCCTGTATCCGTATACACACGTTTGTACGTGTATTATCACGCATTCACATGGCTTGTGTAAAAGAGCGTAGACCACAACACAGAGCTTCTTCATCCGGGGGCTTCATACACAATTATACATGGGTAATATCTAACGCACGTGCGTAAAATGGTTCGAGATATAACGCGCACAAAGCCACTGTTATTAATGTCAGCACATCGACATCTATGTACATCGTATACAATTCAACTGGTTGTTAGATTCCCGTATACTGTACTAAGTACATCAGTGCACATAGTGACGTATAGCCGAAAGCTCTATGAAATTCAAGTGCATGCTTTGAATCGTGGGCAAACAGTAACACCAAGTACGTGTTCTTGATATGTAAATAATATTCAATTATTATACAGATATACATGTATGTATCCACACATACTATGATTATTGTAGTAGTATAAAATCGTCTGTCTTTGATAGGATTCGCTTATAGCCATCAAGGTATGATTTTTTTTGTATATTATATACATTTATATTATACAATGTATGCTGTATGTAAATCATTTATTTACATACCTGCAATATATAATATATATATGTATATATATATACATACTAGTATATTTATAAAACGATATAAACACAAGGAAAAGTAGAAATTACGCGGTGCGTAATATATGTCCCCGCCGGAAGTAGCATTTAGTAGCAAAATGTACAATGTAGGTAAAAAGATGAAGGTCAAAGGTCAAAGGTCAAAATTCTATGTAGAAGTTTTGAAGCCCTCACCTAGTGCCATCACATAGAGCAAACGGAATCGAAATCGGGATAGAAATGGCGAAGGAGTAGCATTTTGTAGCCAATGTACAATATAGGTAAAAAACTCAAGGTCAAAGAAGTCAAAGGTCAAAATTCTGTGTAGAAGTTTTGAAGCCCTCACCTAGTGCCATCACTTAAAGCAAACGGAATTGAAATCGGGTTACAAATGGCGAAGGAGTAGCATTTTGTAGCAAAATGTACAATATAGGTCAAAAATCAAGGTCAAAGGTCAAAGAAGTCAAAGGTCAAAATTCTGTGTAGAAGTTTTGAAGCCCTCACCTAGTGCCATCACGTAAAGCAAACAGAATCAAAATCGGGATAGAAATGGCGAAGGAGTAGCATTTTGTAGCCAATGTACAATATAGGTAAAAAAATCAAGGTCAAAGAAGTCAAAGGTCAAAATTCTGTGTAGAAGTTTTGAAGCCCTCACCTAGTGCCATCACTTAAAGCAAACGGAATTGAAATCGGGTTACAAATGGCGAAGGAGTAGCATTTTGTAGCAAAATGTACAATATAGGTCAAAAATCAAGGTCAAAGGTCAAAGAAGTCAAAGGTCAAAATTCTGTGTAGAAGTTTTGAAGCCCTCACCTAGTGCCATCACGTAAAGCAAACAGAATCAAAATCGGGTTAGAAATGGCGAAGGAGTAGCATTTTGTAGGCAATGTACAATATAGGTCAAAAATCAAGGTCAAAGGTCAAAGAAGTCAAAGGTCAAAATTCTGTGTAGAAGTTTTGAAGCCCTCACCTAGTGCCATCATATAAAGCAAACGGAATCAAAAACGGGTTAGAAATGGCGAAGGAGTAGCATTTTGAAGCAAAATGTACAATATAGGTCAAAGGTCAAGGTCAAAGGTCACAACTGAAATTCTGTATAGAAGTTTCAAAGCTCCCATGTAGTGCTACCATATAAAGCAAACAGAATCAAAATCGGGTTAGAAATGGCGAAGGAGTAGCATTTTGAACATTTTGATCACACACGGACGCACACACGGACGGACACACGGACGGACACACGGACACACACACACGTACGGAACCCGTTTCATAGTCCCCTGCTCGAACTCGTTCGGCGGGGACAATAAGAATATTATATTATATGTATATACAGCTATAATGTTTATTGTATATGTATATTTGTCTAAATCTGCAGCTGAAATACATATTCGTGCGTGATTTCTTCTCGGTTGGATTTTTCGAATTCATTGTCGTGTAATCTTCAAAAAAAAAAAAAAAAAGATGTCACAAAACTTGAACGGTTGCAAAATTCTGCTGCCCGATTGTTAACTTTTGCTAATAAGTTTGATTCCATGTCACCAGTTCTCCGTTCCTTACATTGGTTATATGCTGTAGAAAAAAGGATTGTTTTCAAGATTCTGTTATTAGTACATCATTCAGTTCATTCTTTTTCCCCCGCACTGCAAAAAGTCCGGTGTTAAATAATGAACACCGAGCTGGTGTTAAATTTTCGGTGCTCATTTATGGTGTCAAATTAACACCTCCGGGTGTCATTTCCAAATATAAAACTGTTTTTAAAGAGTTTGTTAGTAACTGCACTTCTTGTTGATTTTTAATTTAAACAAGACGATCAAGAATTTTACATTAAAATACTAGATTTTTGAAAAAAAATGTGAAAATAAATTTACACCACAGTAACACCAACTGGTATGGTCTCTTATTGAAGCTGGACGGGTGTTAAACCATTGATATTAACACCAACAAATATCAAATCAACACCACGTGGTGTCATTTTTTAATTAACACGCAGTACAGTGTCAAAATAACACCAGGTACAGTGTCAAATTAACACCACGAAGTGTCAGGTGAACACTTTTCAACACCATCATAGTGCATTTTCTACACCTGTAGGTGTGGTCCTCTACTGAAGTTTGATCGGTGTTAGATTTAACACCCATGGCGCTAAATCTAACACCGATGTTTTTACAGTGCGTATCATAAGTAATTCTGTTTAAAAATACAATCCGACACGAAGGCTACGTTCATCATCAGATACATTCTTACTCCAAACACCAAGAGTAAAACATGGGTATGGTGATCGTGCTTTTTCCGTTATGGGACCAAAATTGTGGAATCATTTACCTCTAGAGTTAAGGGAACTGTCATCTACAGAGCCATTCAAATCCAAACTTAAAACTTATCTGTTCCTTTCATACTGAGGACTGTAATTGCTGTATGTCATTGATATTGGATCAATATTGTATTTTAATTGGTATATGTTGTATTCTTTAATTGGTATATATTTGTTTTTGTTTACCGTTTTCTTCTTTGTTGAAATGTTTGAATACATGTATGTATATGCATGTGAATGATATCTTTTCATTTTTGAAGCGCCATGAGCACTGAAAAGTGGACCTGTGCGCTATACAAGTAGCCACTATTGTTATTATTATTATTATTATAGATAAATGCATAATGGCACTTGAGTGTATAGGATATATGAACTTACGTGTATATTTGCTTTGTTCATTCTTGAAATCCAGAAGCAGCAATGTTTTTGTGGGTTTTTTTTTTTTGTTTAGTTTGTGTACCACAGTGCGTTCCCAAACGTTATTTTTTTCTTGCCACTCATAATGGTCAGCTTTATTTGAAAAGTATATTTAGGCAACATCCCACAATCTGTTCTCGTTTCCTTTAATCTTTGTGATCGTGATGTGTCGTTATAGTATGGTCTCAAGATGCTCATACGTGACTTCCGGCGCCCTTCATCTTCATACGAAGTGATGATGGAGGCATGGAGCAAGAACATGACATCGACGCCGATTCCGCCAGCAGAAGTCCCCGGGTCGAACATCAAGTCCCGCCTGGATTCTTTCGGTGGGATAAAGGTCAGGGTTTACGAACCAAAAGACAGGGTGCCTGGCGTACCCCTTCCCGCTTTCCTGTACCTACATGGAGGAGGGTTAGTCATCGGAACCATAGGTACATTGTAGGCCTAACTCTAACTGTTTTTAGAGATTAACACAACACTATGCTCCGGTTTATGCTTTGCAGAGGCTATCAGTTGAACTAGATTAAACAAAACTGGTATGGAATCCGCCTTGCAAATGAAAACGAAATGCATGCACCACGGCTCTGTGTGTTAAGCTTCCTTACAAGTGAAAACAAGAGTATTATATTTAGTGTTTGCAGTCACTCGGGAAAATGTACAGGGCTTTCAACAGTGTGACACGCTCCGCTGAATCTGTACAGATATCCGTCATAGCCTTATTTCAGCCTAAATTTAAAGCAGTCTCATAGCTTTTTTTGTGTGTGTCGGAAAATCGCTTCTCAATGAACCCATTGAAGACGAGTCACGAGTATACTCATGTAAAGATGTTAATGGGAAATGCTTGTTGTATGGCAAAATCAGCCCGTCCTTAACGATTAAGCTAAAGAGAGAGAACGTACGTAACCACTATTCCTATTTAAATTTTGAGCATTTTATCTTTTTGAACTCCTTCCCGAGGTAAACCTTAATAGGCCTAAAGCACATTCGAGCACTTAGTGAACTGTATGGTATAAGAGTAAATACGTATAAATGCATATATGTGACTGAATTCAAGACTAAGCACAATAAATTCGTCATAACATTCAATGCGTGGATTCTTTTGACGTGCGTAGAATGCGATTGTGTCTCACTACCATATGACTACGACATTCTTGTGCTCCTTATTTTTTATAGGGAGAGTTCACTTAGGCCCCAAATAATCAAACATTTAGCGTTTTATAGCACTCCTCTTTCTTCCTGTGCAATGTCTTCCAAATATTCTTCCAAATAATGAAACATTTCGTTTTATAGCACTCCTCTTTCTTCCTGTGCAATGTCTTCCAAATATTCTTCCAAATAATGAAACATTTCGTTTTATAGCACTCCTCTTTCTTCCTGTGCAATTTGAGATTACTCTGTCTAGCAAACGTTATTAACTATGTAATATGAGAGGTTTAATAGAATTGTTATGGGAACCTTTCATATAACTAAAGTAAATCCACCGTAATATCTTGACTACCTCTTATCTCTTCTTTTTCCCCCTCCAAATATAGACTTTTATGACAGAGGTGTGCGCATGATCACCGAACGTCTCAACATCATTGGAATTGCTGTGTCGTAAGTGATCTCATTAGGAGTACGAAAGTATCAGAATGCTCTCTCCACAATAAGTGAAACAAAAGACTTCCTTTTCAGCCTCAGGTTTAGGAGATGCTAACTTCTATACCCCAAGTATACAAGAATTGCTGCTCTACCACACAAATTCCCTCACGTGATATGACTTCCAGTCTTGTAGAAGAAATATTACGGCAGAGAGAGTTTGAAGGCTGATGTGCAATTTGAATGTTAACTACATTGGATGATAATACTGTCTTACCGAAGTAGCTGGCATGTGCGATGCCATAATCACACAACTCTTACGATGAATTCATAAAAGATCAAATTAATGTTCACATCGTGCTTCGAGGAAAAATCTCCAAACTGTGTTCGAGATTTTGTATCGATGTGTTTTGCTCAACCACAGTCAGAGAAATTCAGAGGCAGTTGCCAGTATGCATTACTCTACTCTTGCAAGAATTCAGCAACATGTGTAAAGCTCTTCAGTCGCTTTGGAGAAGTTCCACGCTTTATCATCAAGTGAATAATGGAAACAGATCTAATGACATAAGTCAATTCAATTCAATTCAAAGTTTATTTCATTTTCCGACAAAACATAAGTTACACTTCTTTTGACAACAGAGAATAAGGTAAACAGAACATTATGTATTGAAAAGAATGTACAACATTGAGGACCTTATAGTAATTATACATTGTTGTGAAAAAAGAAACAGAAGTGATCGAAATGAGGTACATGTATAACTTTGCTTAAAGTGCGAAAAATGGAGAGACCCACTAAAAAGACAGAGCTTGTAGAATGTGGGCCCCTCTGGAAAAATAACATCAGTGGGAAGATAATTGAAGCATCATAAATACAAAAGGAAAAAGAAAAGAAAAGAAGAAGAAGAAGTCTGGAAGCCCACTGAGAATTAGATTCACAGATAAATACATTTACTTTTATAGACGCGAACGAACATAGAAAACGACTAGACAACGAAACAACTACTGAAGAAAAGGTTGTACGGGACAAAACGGAATGGACAAGACTAACAAACAGAAGACAAAATAGCAAACGAAAATGCACAACAGAGACAGCGATCTCCGACAGAAGCATGTCAAGAGAAACAGATGATAGTTGTGGAGAAAAAAAGTGATATTGTAACGCCAGAAAGGAGAAAAGCAAGGAAATGAGGGGACGTATGAACTGGAGTAAGACAGAAATTCAAGTCTTGACGCTTTGGGCGATAGCGTAGATGGCAGCAGACATCCACTAAAAAGAATACAATTTTTTCTTCAAAGAGGAAAAAAGGTAATTAAGTCAGTAAGTGAGAAAGAAGGCCAAACGGCTAGTTCAGTACTGTAGAGTCATACGATTGCAATAGAAAGGACCTCAGTCTCCTCTTGAAAGAATATATAGATGGGGCGTTTTTTATATCATGATTCAAAGAATTCCAATAATTTGGGCCTATATAAATAAGTGTATTTTTAGCAAGGATCGTGCGTAAAAGGGGTAAATGAAATTCATTGGAACGCCTAGTGGGATATTCATGAAATGATTGGTTTTTGAGGAACATAGAATCAAAAATAGATGGAAGCAAATTGTTGCAATAATTGTACATAAATTGGCCTAAATTATACAAAAACAGATCTTTAATTTTCAAGAGCTTGCTAGAGGCAAACAACGTGTTTGTATGAGAACGTACAGGGGAATGGCAGATAACGCGGAGGGCTTTCTTTTGCAAGAGGGACACTCTTTCAAGTAAATTCTGATGCGTGTTGCCCCAAACTAAAACTCCATAATTCAAATGAGGCAATATTAACGACGAATATAACATAAGTAATACTTTTTGTGGAATATAAAATTTCAATCTATTTATAACACCTGTATTACGCGATATTATGTTACAAATATTATCAACATGTGATTTCCAGGAAAGTTTATCATCCACAATGACCCCCAAGAATTTAATATTTGATACTCTTTGTAGATGAGAATCATCTAAAACTATATTTGTGTTTAAATTATCAACAGTATTACTAAAAATCATATATTTTGTTTTTTGAGCATTGAGTGATAACTTGTTAGCTCTGACCCAGTTGGTCACTTTTTGCAATTCAATATTGATTTTGTGAACGAGAAAATCAATATCGTTATGGGCGAAAAATACATTTGTATCATCTGCGAAATGAATAAAAGAGAGATCATCAGATACGCGACAAAAATCATTTATATAGATAATGAACAATAACGGCCCTAAAATACTTCCCTGTGGGACGCCACATTTAACTTCTCTGATAACTGAATCATTATTATTAATTGTAACAAATTGTTTTCTATCGACTAAATAACTCTTGAACCACTCCAAGGCCTTCCCACGTACTCCATAATGCGATAACTTATAAAGTAAAATGTCATGATTGATGGTGTCGAAGGCCTTGGAGAAGTCCAAGAAAATACTAACTAAATGAGAATGATTATCAATGGCATGAACTACTCTATCAACGAAATATAAAAGAGCATGCGAAGTACTATGTTTTTCACGAAAACCAAACTGAGAGTTCGTAAAAACTTCATGTACCTTCAAAAAATTGATCATTCTCTTATAAATAAGTTTTTCTAAAACCTTAGACAGTGAGGACAATAATGAAATTGGGCGATAATTGCTGACTACAAATTTATCGCCTTTCTTAAATATTGGTATTACTTTAGCCAATTTCATTTTATCGGGAAACACACCGTTAAAAATTGACAAATTAAATATATGAACAAGTGGATCAGCAATCGAGGAAATAACACCCTTAAGTATAAAATTATCTATCTCATCATAACCAGAACTTCGTTTGTTCTCAAAAGAGGAAACTATATCAATAATTTCAAATCTATTAGTCGGTGTAAAAAATATGGAATCAGAGTTGCGCTGGCCTAAAAATTCAGTAAAATGAGTTTCTGTTGCAGGAATAGTTTGAGCATAGTTTTCACCTATTTCTGAAAAATAGGAATTAAAAATATTTGCAATATGAAGAGAATCATTAATCAATTCATCATTCATTTTAATTTTGTCAATGTCAGAGTTTTTACTCGGAACATTCATGGCCTGTTTTAGAACTTTCCAAGTATTTTTCATATCAAACCTATATCTCGAGAATTGCTTAAAGTAATATCTTTTCTTTTCAGAACGTAAAATCATTGTCAAAGTATTTTTGTATGATGTATATCTATTCTTCGATCGCTCAGTTTTTTCCAACTTATATTTATAATACAAACGATTTTTCCTATTAATTGAACGAAGGATTGATTTTGAGATCCAAGGTAACCTGGGTGTTTTTTTGTAATCTGTTCTATTTTTTTGTTTTGGAATTACATCATCTAAATGATGATTGAATATTTCCATAAAATTATGAAAAGATATATTGATATCATCGCTGCCAAACACTCCTGACCAGTCAGCATTCTCGAGAGCCACATCAAAACTAGCTAACTTTTCGGGTGAAACTCTACGACTAAACAAAGGAAATGAGGGAGGTTTAATATTAGATGAAGTTTTAAGAGTAAAATAAGTCATTATTGGAAAATGATCAGTCATATCTGAAATAATTAGGAAAGAGTCGGGGAGGGGTAGAATATTACAAAAAATGTTATCAATGAGGGTGGCAGAACGATCTGTAATACGTGTGGGTTTGGAAATGAGCGGAAGAAAGGATGAGGATAAAAGTGTGTGAAGAAAATCACTAGAGATATTATCATGCTCAGATTTCAGCAAATCAATATTGAAATCGCCGAGTAAAAGGCAATCCTTATTTCGGAAAACGTGTGAATTTGCCAAATCTGAATAATAGGTTAAAAAATCATTAGCGTTTGAATTAGGAGGTCTGTATACAATGCCTAACATAAGATTTTTACATCCTGGGATGAGGATTTCTATAAACAAAGATTCAACCGTTTCGTCCATTCTAGAAATATCTTGATGGACAATAGTTTCAAAGGAACCTGATATGTACAATGCAACACCCCCACCATTCTTATCAGGCCTATTATTAACAAATAAATCGTAACCATCAATTGCAAAGGAATTTTCTGCATTAGAAGTTAACCATGTTTCACTTAATCCAATAACCGATAACGATTGACTTTCATCAGATTCTAATAAGTACTTTAAATCATCAAAATGTTTATTTAAACTCCTAATATTTAAGTGTAACAAACAAAACGTATCCTCAGAGAAGTTATGAATCATATCTTTGTATTGATTTACTGTAATATAATTGCATAACATATTTGAGTGAAATCATTACTAAAATCATGAGGCAATTCATTTGTTCCTGTATTCAGGGTATCGGTAACAAAATCATCATAAGGGGTGGTTCCTGTACTGGTTAGCCCACTAACTGGGTCAGAGTCTAACCTAGTGTTCCTAAACAATTCAAAAAGTCATCATTCGATACGGAATAAAATGGAGCATTAAAAAAATTAGCCATGATTAAAGGTACGAGACGAGATTATAAAAGTCTGCGATGTCAACAAAACTAGGATGTCGTAAATAAGTGGATGATACAAGAAAATAACCAGTCGCCAGAAAGAGGCAAAACACTGGAGTAATCTACAAGTATAAATGGCGTCAAAATCACGATAAGCAGGAGATCGCTGAGGAGAAGAACGTGAAACGAGAAAGAGCAGAATAAGGTAAGTGAGAACGTTCAGAAGCATCGTCAGAGAAAGACATAGAACACACACAACACAACACAATAACAAGAATAAATCAAGTGTCTCTGTGGGCTTCCGAAAGAGGAGGACAGGGATGAGAAGGGAAGTAAAAGAACGAGCTCGACGGCTGTAGTCGAAAGAGGAGAAGTACAAAGACGTGAGTTGCGCTAGCGTAAGAATTCAAAGTGCTGCACAGTGCGCAAACTTGTGAATTGCAGCATAGACACACCAACTGAAACTTTGACGGAAAAAAAAGAATCAGTAAGAGTTCAGTGGAAGCAGTATATATCGACAGCATGAATGGCTGTCCGTGCCAATCATACATTTTTGGCAAAGCCAAACATCCAAAGTTACATAAAAGGAAGAAGAAGAAGAAGAAGAAAAAAAAAAAAAAAGAACTCGCCACCTGCAACGTTACCTTTAAATTCTTGATCACAAGGTTCATTGGAACAACATTCCATTGGTACTGTCATATGGTACATTATACACGATGTCACGTGGATGTTGCTTAATAGTAATAATGCAAATCAAGAGAAGACATACATACACAGAAGATATTACCTAAGATTCATGAGATTCAATATAGAACATGAGGCCTTAAACCATGTCATAGAATTGAAAATATAAAGTGAAAATAGAGGTACTTGGAATTCAATAGTAGGACCACTTCAGCAATGTAACCAGGTACATGCATGTTCTGTTCATAATAGTTAACAAAAAAAAAAAAAAAAAAAAAAAAAAAAAAAAAAAAAAAGGGTTTAATAAAAAAGGAGAAACGCCTTGCGGCAGGTATGGCCTGTCTTTCGTCAAACAAATGAATTCCCGATTAAAAGAACAGTAAGAAATAAAAAGGCTGAGATTTCATGGTGGGTTATTAGGCTGGGAGGAAAAAAAAATGACCCGTGAACTATTATACCACCCTAAAGGGAGAGGGGAATGACTGCTTGAAATGAAAGAGTGGCAAGTGTTTTGAAGACACCCGCATACTTTGGATGGAATCATTGATAATAAAATGACAGTTTGAAAATGTTTACAAAGAATACCCCTGACAAAAAACGACAACAACAAACAAACATGGGGGTGACCCCAAGGGCTTGACCTATCCAAGGAAAAAAAAAAAAAAAAAAAAAAAGAAACGAAACAGTTTGAATTACATGGTGACGCATGGTTATATAATGACACCTTCCAAAAGAGCACCGGGATAAACTTATAGATACATGTGAACAGAAGCCTTTGAGCCGCTCTTCAACCGCTTGGAAAGCGGGATTGGGGTAGCGTCCTGGAGGACATTAAACACATTTGCAAATAATCGAACTTTGTTGTAGAAATGACACGCTGTACGAGGTCAATGCTTAACAATGCAAATCGAGAGTAGACATTACATATACAGAGAAGAGAACATAGGATTCATGTGGTTCAGTGAAACATCGGGTTTTAAAATGCATGTCACGGTCATCGATCGTATCTTAGAATTGAAAATAAAGAGAAAATAAGGGTAAGTGTAATTAAATAAACGATTTTGGCGATGTAACAACAGAAAAATAAGAAAAAAAAAAAGAAATCAGCAACAAGGACTCCCGATTTAAGAACCGAGAGAATCAAAATGGCTAGAAGAATCAGAATGGCTGGTGACACATGACACCTTCAAAAGGGACATCAAGATAAACTGATAAATTCATGTGAACAGGTGCCTTGTCTGCACTTCAAAAGCTTTGAAAGGAGGTAGGAGTAGCGTCCGGAAGGACGTTTAAAACACATCACACACATTGCATAGGCAAATAATCAGACAATGTTTAGAAGCGACATGCCATACACAGTCAGTGCTTAACAATTCAAATCAAGTGTAGGCATTTCATAAACAAAGAGAAAAGAACCTAGAATTCATTGTGGTCCAATAAAACATCTGGTCATTTAAATGAAGATCGCGGTCGGCCACCGTGTCTAGAATTGGAAATAAAAGAGAATAGTGGTATGTGTAAATACAACAGACCCCTTAGCAATGTAACGAGATTCATGCATGTTCTGTTCACAGAGGTTCACAGGAGTTGCCCGTAGCAACAAAAGGAGAAAAAAAAAGACATGGGGGGGGGGGGGCTTGGCCTATCAGATGTCAAGATAACCAAATGAATTTCCGACTTAAGAACCGAAAGAAACGAAACAGCTGAATTTCGTGGCGGCACATAGTTACATTATAACACCTTGAAAGAGAACATCTAGATACACTGACAGTGATGAACAAGTGCCTCTGACCGCCCTTTAACCGCCTTGAAAGGGTGTAGGGGTAACGTCCGGAAGGAGGTTGAACACATTACGTAAGCAAATAATCAGACAATGTTTTAGAAGTGACATACCGTACGTAGTCAAAGCTTAAATATACAGAAAAAAAGACATTACAGAAAGCCTTAGCTAGGATTGTTGTGGTTCAATAGAACATAAGGTGTTAAAATGCAGATCACGGGCATCAGCCTTGTTATGGAATTGAAAATAAAAAGAAAGTTGGGGTACTTGAAATTCAATAGACCACTACGGCAATGTAACCATATTCATATGTCCTGTTCACCAGAGCTCACAAAAGTTGCCCATAGCAACCAAAAAACATTGTGAGGCGTGGCCCGACTATAACATCAAACAAGTGAATTCCAAGCAGAAGAGGCAAAAGATACGAAACAGCTGGATTACTAGGCTGTTGGAAAAAAAAAAAAAAACATGAACTAAATACCACCCTAAAAAAGTGGTCTAATGGTGGTAAGCTCTGAAAATATAGACAATTGCAAAAATACCATACAAAGAGTGGCGGGTTTTTGCGGTGGGCTCTGCACACTTCGGGTAAAAGTGCTGATAATGTTCTAAAATTTTCAAAGAACACCCCTAAAATGCCTAACATGGTGTTTTAAAATGTGAAGAAAATAGGGGTACATGTGGATGTAATTCAATAGACCATTTTGAACAGTGTAACGAAACTCTTGCATGTCCTGTTCACGAAAATTCACTAGAGTTGCCCATTTACGTGGGAACGTAGTGAAAAACGGATTGAGTAAAGTATAATAGGGACCAAAAAATAAATTGTAAGAGGCCTGGCTTGGCCTGTCTATAACGTCATAGATGTGAACGTCAAAGAAGTGAATACCAAGCTTATGGGCCCAAAGAAACGAAACAGCTGAACTACTTAATGCCCGGGGGCATATTGCTGTTAGGAACAGAGACGCCGGTGAACTAAATATCACCTTAAAAAAAAAGAGCGGTCAAATGATGGTAAGCACTGAATGCGGCAGATACCATGCAGATAGTAGCATTTGTTTTGTTTTGTTTCTCTCTTTTCGGTGAGCTCCCCACCCTTTGGATGAAAGTGCTAACAATGTGACTATTCTAAAATTCAAATTGTCTTGAGGGACGTTAGACAACTATTAACATAATCCTCAGAGGAGGAGATGTAGCACAGGTACAAGAATAGTAGGACAAAAGAAAAAAAAATGTCGGTTTTATAATCAATATTTAAAGTTGTGATTCAAATTGCGCCGCATCTTAAGTATCGGGGTAAAAGGAATAGTACGTGGCATGGCGAGTACGTCAAAAACAATTATTATAATTGAAAAATTACTTGTACTATATGATACCCTGTTGGGCGTTAGAAAATAATTGATTGTTATTTATATACGAATAAAAAAAAATATACATATATATATAATGCCTGGGGTAGATTAGGTGAAGGGTGGACAAAATTTAAACAGTAAAATTATTTATTTATCTATTTATTTTTCACAATGCATGGACTAAAATCCTAAGAAATCACACCAAGGTGTACTTATAATTCAACATCTCTGAACATAAGAAAAATGGCAAAACCGTGGGTAAACCATAATATATCATAAATACTGGGTATATCGTTGATTGAGGGGTGAATAAGGAGGGAAATTATGATTATTACCGTTAAAAATATATATGTTTGGTTTTTTTTTTTTGATAAAACGTTTGTCTTTACGTGTGTAAATAATAACTCATGATAATTTCAATATTGGAAAAAACTCAGTAAAAGGCATTCAAAGGAGAAAAGGGTTGCTTAGCTTGGTGTCGTAACATTTGATAAAAATGAAATAAGAATGTGGCCATCCTTTGTGATACTATTACACTGTGTTGCTCACAAGTAGTGGCGTGCAGAAACGCGTAGTCGATAGAAGTGTACAGTGTTTCTCTTTGTGTACCTATCAAATGGACAGCAACGTTTATCAGAGTTATTCAATAAACTTATCATTACTAACTTCACACATAGTTTTATATAGAGGAAAAGAACAAAGGACTCATCTGCATATTGCATGTGATGCGTATCATAGGAATACACATATATGCAAAATGAACGACAATAGACGAAAACGTATATAAAGACAAATGAAAAGTACTGATTCAACTTGATTGAATTACAATGACATTTTTTTTTTTAATGTGGAAAGGGTATTACATTTAGGCCTACGAAAACCACAGAAGAAATTTGTGACTTTACCTCTTCATATTACAATCATAGGTATTCGAATAATTGGAGCAACGGTCAATCCGACCAGGTAGACCAGGCGGAAGATGGCTCGTTTGGATGTTTGGTCATGAGAACTACTTTGGCACCACGAACTGCTATTTTTGTTTTCAGATTCTTGGTCTTGCGGAGATTGTATGCGATGGATGCTAAACGGCCGCGTTCGCGTTTCATCCTCGGGGGGAGGTCGGTGCGGACCGTGATGCGGACCCGTGCTGGGGACTTCTCGGTGGCGTTCCTTGGGCGTCGCGGTTGCTCGAAAGCACGAAGCAAGTTGTCACGATCACTCATCCTCGCAAAGCGGACTATGATGGGGTCCGGAGGTTCAGGGGCGTTGGTAGCGCCAATGGGGGTACTCTTGGTGGGGAGACGATGGATGTTAACCACCGGGATCTTCATCGCTTCCTCTGTTGAAATTTCCAGAAGGTGGGCGAACGCCTTCGCTGCTTCTTGATAAACATTCTCGTTTGGGTGGGATACAATGCCGTAGAAAAGCAAATTTTGTTTGCGGTGGTGAAGCTCTTGTTGAATAAGCTTGTCTTCAAATTCGGCCTTCATTTGATTTAGTTGCCGCTGAAGTTCCGGGATTTTCTCGGCCTCAACGGATTGGATCCTCGCAGACGTGTCGGCGACCGAACCTTCAAGGTCCTGCATAGTGGATTTCACTGTGGCAATATCGGTTTTTACGGCATTCAGATCAGAAATAACGTGGTCCAGTTTGTTATTAATTTCCGTCTTGAAATCCGCAAACATGTTTCGTAGTTCAGAAATGATAGCGTGACCAGTATCTGATGGAACGTTGGGGGCCTGCTCAGAATCGCCTCGGCGGCTGGTGGGGTGTGGTTGGTGGGGCATGCCGGGTCTACTCGCCGAAGGCCTGCCAATTGACGAGGAAGCACTCACCGGTCTAGGTTGAGGGGGTGTGCTGACAGAAGTTCCGCGGGGATTTTTGTCCTTTTGCACGGTAGATTTACGGAAATTATAGGCAGAGCTTCCTTTAATTGGTCCAGTGTTCATATTTCTGTAGCTGCAATAAAGATTTAGGTAGCATTAAGGTATGCAGTTCATAGTAGCTGGGTGTTGAAGGAGCTAGCTGCGCCCCACGTCCGTCTCGTTAGCCGGCCATGCGTACATCAAGTAATTGAATATTACATAAGTAATTGAATCTAAGTTGTGTCACATATAGGGGGCGCTGTACATAAAAGACTCCCGACTCCCAATTGGAGGACAGAGGACAAGAGTTCTATCGCGTCCTTGGACAAGATGTTTTTACCCATGAAATGGGTACCTGGCAAAGCTAGGGTAATAATAATGGTAGGGCCCCCTGGGAGAGCAGTAGCAAAAATTATTGTTATTGTTATCATTATTATTATCATCATCATCATCATCATCCCCATTATTATCACTATCATTATCATTATCATTATCTTTATCTTTAGAGACTCGTGGTTTACTTGCCTTATGAAAGTGTTAAACACAGCGGTAGACCGTTCATTACGAAAATTATATATGATCATAATGATCTCGGTATAATTTCTTCTTCTGTATCCTGTCTTTCTTTCCTGTCTTTTTTTTAACCAGATATCGGTTGGCTCCACAACATACTTTCCCTGCCGCCTTCGACGACACCTTTGCAGCAACGAAGTGGCTGCTTTCACACGCAGAAGAAGTCGGCGTTGATCCCGGCAGGGTAGCGCTCATGGGAGACAGTGCTGGAGGGCTCCTCACAGCGGCTGTGTCGGCAGCGATTGCAGACGATCCTTCGGTGCCCGACATCAAGCTTCAAGTCATGCTCTACCCGTGGTTGCAGAGTCTGGACCTGAACACACCGTCGTACCAGAAGATGAGGCAAGCCAAGTTTGGCACGTTGATGGATGTCGTCAACCTCATGCCGAACTTCATGAGCGCGGCAGTGCTGGGCAGCACGGACAAGTCCATTGTGGGACAAATATCCACCAATCAGCACACGTCAGGAGATTTCAAACGTTCGTTGCCGTATCGAACATTTCTTGACCACTCCATCATACCATCGCATATGAAGCCAGCCTGTTATCGACCACCGTCGCCGGACGACGACGACGAGGGGAATGAGAAGACCTGGGAGAGCATGAAAGACGTGCTGACATCGTTGGAGTTTTCGCCGCTCTTACGTGAGGACATGACAAAGCTGCCGCGCACCTTCATAGCCACATGTGGTTACGATGTTCTTCGGGATGATGGTATTTTCTACGCACACAGACTGAAGAAGGCAGGGGTGCCTGTCGAGTGGGTGAACTATGAAAATGGATATCACGGCATACAGTGGGTCGGCGACAGCGCTTTTGTGATTGGACGACAGATGGCAAACGACTTCATAAAGTACACTAAAGAACATCTCTGACTCAAAAACGAAAAGAAAATGTCCGTGTTTACTGAAAAAAAATGTTGTAAGATATCTTACGTCCTTTTGAGTAGCCTTATGTCTTCCCATGCAGCCTTAACACAGGAATGATAAACAAGATGCACAATCTTCATCTTTTGAACAAGGCAAATGTAGAAATAATGATGTAACAAATCTGAAATAATGTTTAGACGGTTATGCACGAGACTGTCGAAGCTATTGAACATGAAGGCGACTTGACAAGACTCGGAGATAGATTGAATTAATTGCCGTAGCTAGGAGATCACATTAATGAGATTTAGTGTCCCTAATGATAACGGAAATTAGGGTCCTGTGAGTCTATCATTTGACATGAGTTTTATTTCAACATCATATTATCTAAGAACTTGAGCATTTTGATCAACAGTTAAAAATTTTTATGCGAAAGCTTGAATATACAATATTCATGATATTATACAAAGTACATGTCCATCTTTATCTGATTCGTCAATAAGTTGCGCTATTGTAGAGACCATATATGAATTCATGTAGTCGCAAACAAGCCTGCAAACAAGAAAGGTTGAGTTACCATAGGGTTAAATTGATAGATGAGCAATTAATGAGTGTTTCGATAAGCTGAAAAGAACTCATAAAGTCAGACAGCACGACAGGGTGGCCCGAATTCACGAAGGTGGTACAAATGAAACCATGGTTTAAACCATGGACAAAAACAATGGAGCACTAAGTGTCGCACGGAATATTTCGTCACGAAATTGGTCATTTCGTCGACAAAATGACCGTTTTCTTAACGAAATTATCATTTCGTGGACGAAATGTTCATTTAGTTACAAAATGTCCTTTCGTTACAAAACAATCATTTCATCATGGTTTAACTTTTTGTCCATGGTTTAAACCACGGTTTCATTTGTACCACCTTCGTGAATTCGGGCCCAAGGGTCACGTATTAATGAGCCATAGTACTACATTTTAGTATTAGTGAATAGGGGGATATGGAGGAAAGGAGGGAAGGAAAACGATGAAACAAGAGAAGGAAAGAGGGATGGGTCTAATATTAACACAAGTGATAATGATAAGGTAGTGTATGCAGTAACAACACGGACAGATAATGACGTACTGCAGGGGGAGATTAACTTTAAATATTATTTTTAAATACACCCACATACACAGTACATTAAACATGTACGTTACTGTACAATAAAGTCAGACGTGATAGTTCCGTATTTAGCTTCTTGCAGAAAAGCGCTGTAGAGTTGTCCCTATATGTTGTCCCTATGTCCATTTTCGTGTGAATCAGTGCGTGAAACTAACAAATATCCAATTTCAGCCAATGGTGTATGAATTTACGAGTTATACCCGGTCGTGTGGGTTAATTTGCATATCAACACGATCCGCTCTGTTCTAAAAATTTGGTGAGGACAAACCATAATATCAAGAAGCCTATCGTCAAAGGTATAATGCTAAGCCGCACGGATTCATTGCGATAACACGCAGGCCACTGCGACACCGTGTGGAGCCGGGAAATGTGCAAACACCGGGAAATGTGCAAACGCCGGGAATTGTGCAAACGTCTCGCCGGGAAATGTGCAAACGCCGGGAAATGTGCAAACGTCTTGCCAGGAAATGTGCAAACGCCGGGAAATGTGCAAACTTCTCGCCGGGAAATGTGCAAATTTCATCAACGGGAAATGTGCAAACATGACGCCGGTAAATGTGCAAAAGTTCAATTTTGCCGGGAAATGTGCAAAACGTCGCCGGGAAATGTGCAAATCATTTACTTTAGTGATATTGTGTACAAAGATAGTAGATAAACTCCATATCAAAACTGCCCATGAACTTCCACCATTTAGATTTTCTTAATGAAATCCTTGACAGATTTTCAACAAAATTGGCAGGTAGCACGATTATGGCGATGGGATCTCAATTTGTTTATATAGTAGCCCCCCCCCCCCCCCCCCGAAAAAGGGGAGGGGGGCTCAATTAAGTCCCAGAACTACGGTATTATCGAAATTCTTCTTGTATTATATAACCAAATAAGAATGAGCTAGGATGGTTCTTTAACCCTAAAGGGGCCGGGATTTTTTGGCTATGCTGAGACCGGGAGGGGGGGGGGAATGGATTCCGCCCCCCCCCCCCCCACCATGAGATCTCGGCCATTGGTGGTGCGATCGCGATGAAATTTGCATGCGTGAGACCCACGTCATAATCTACAAGATTGTGTCATAAGATTTTTTGAAACAATCAATTTCTAATTTTAATTAATTGATTATGCAAATTAAGCTCAAGATGATATTTTAGCCTAATTAAAAGCATTGAGAGTCTAATTTTTGATCTGTAAGTCTGTTTTTGCATATTCAACAATTGTACATCACAAAAACTTCCAAAACTCATTTCAATTCTTATGTATTTCATTGTTTTCAGAATTTCTTATGTATTTCCTTGTTTTTAAACTTTTGTTTTTTCTTTGTTTTTTCATTGGAAATTGTCACTGACCACTCTTCTACCATAACTAGCACAAAATTAATAAATGAAAGTGATTAATTGTAAAAATAATCAGGTTTTTATGACTTTCATAACAGAACATTGTTTTCCATAGGAAATGTACACAAAATCACAAAATTGTGCCCGTTTTGGGGCGACATTCCGTTACAAAAATGGGCGTGGCTTCGCAAAAGTATGCGCGGACGTTGCAAATTTGGTCTCAAAAGTTGCGCGAGACTTGAACAAAGAAAGTCAAGAAGCCTCGCGACGAAGTCTTTTCGCGTTACAGATTTACAGCGCGAAACGTCGAGGGGGGGGGGGCGCCCCCGGCCCTTTTAGGGTTAAAGATATTGATGACAGGAGTTCACGTTTAATGGCAGATCCAGGGATGCAGGGCACGGGGCCATAAGTGGGGAGGAGTCTTCAAATTGAAGCCTCAGAGTCCCTAAACTAGTGCTATGAAGACATTAATGTTTGATTATGACGGATCCAGGGGTGTCCGGATCGCGGGGGAGGGGGTGAGGGGAGGAGAGGGATTTTCTACATTGTCAGTATCTTCTTGAAAAGTCTAGGACAGATTTTCACGAAACTTGTCAGATAGCCTCATTACGGTGATATGATCTTAATGAATTGAAATTAGCCCCCAATCCTCCCCCCACCCCCGGCCGAAAAGGGGGGGGGGGGGGGGAGTTGAAGCCTCAGAGTCCCTAAACTCTGGATTTTTACAAATCTTTTTCTGTCGAACAACAAAAAAAAAAAAAGATAGAGCTAAGTTAGTGCCTCGTATGACTGAAATTTCATGCTTGATTATGGCAGATCCAGGGGTGCCCTGATTTGGGGTGGGGGAGGGGAAGTGATGGAGAGGAGGGGGATTGTCCACATTTACTGCATTTTCTTGATAAATCCCAAGAAGGATTTTCACCAAACTTGGCAGATGGCAGATACCATCTTTACGGTCATATGGTCTTATAATATGGTAAAATGAGCTCCACCCCCTCCCACCGCCAAGGGGGGGGGGGGGGGGGGAAGCAGGAGTTGAAGTTTTAGGTCCCTAAATTCTGGAATCTGGAATCTTCTTCTGTTGAACCGAAGAATATGGAACTACGTTATATGAAGACACTACAGTTACTAAAATTTCAGGTTTGATTATGACGGGTCCAGGAGTGCGCTGATAAGGGGTGTGTGGGGGATTTTCCACATTTTCTGCATAGTCTTGTAAAATATATGACGGATTTTTACCAAACTTGGCAGATAGTATATTTATGGTGATTCGATCTTAATTTTTTAAATTTAATTCCCCTCCCCCCGCCCCCCCCCCCCCCCGCCGACGAGGGGGGGGGGGGGGGGGGTTGAACCCTCAGAGTCCATATTCTCTTGATTTTTTTTTTACTTCTGTCGAACCGAAAAAGTTAGTGCTGTAAAGACATTAATGACCGAAATCTCATGTTTGATTATGGCGGGTCTAGGCGTGCTCTGATCGGGGGTAGGTGAGGGTGAGGGTGAGGGGGTGCTGTTCGTTATTCCGAAGGTTCGCTGTTCCGAAGGTACGTTATTCCAAAGGGTCGTTAATCCGAAATACGCAAAGTCCCTATACCTAGAGGTTCGTTAATCCGAAAATGAAAAAGGGTGCGTTAATCCGAAAATTAGTGGCGTTATTCCGAAGACTGGTTGATCCGTAAATGAAATTCGGAAAAATGAACCTTCGGAATAACGAATCTTAGGAATAAAGAGCCTTCGGAATAACGAACCTTCGGAATAACGAGCTGTAACCAGGGGGAGGAGGGGGATTTTCAAAATTTTCTCCATCTTCTTGAAAAATCTATGACGAATTTTCACCAAACTTGCTCGTAGCATCTTTATGGTGATAGTACTGTAAATACAGTTAATGCATGATGTAAGCTCAAGTTTACAATGACAGATGAAGGGATGCCCAAAAAGGTGAGTGGGTAGGAAGGAGGCTTAATTTTTACATTTTTTGTCTTTTGCCTGAAAACTCAAGACGCATCCCTCGGATAATGAGATTATATATCAGCTTTAAAAAAAAAAAAAAAAAAAAAAAAAAAAAAAAAAAAAAAAAAAAACCTTCTATAAAAAATGATGGAGCTAATAGAGTGCCGGTGCCTGTTATGGGAAGTTAATTCATGAATATTAATGTTAAGTGCGGCGGAGGCGGATTTGTCACATTCAGCTTCTTCTTGAAACCCTTATATAATAGATATTTGCCAAGCTTGAAACGTAGCGTAGCGTATTTATCTGGTGATATGACCTCAATTTGTCTAAATGAGCACTGCCCCAACCCCTAAATGGGAGGAGATGGAGACCCCCCCCCCACCACCTCATCTGCACCCCTTGAACTTGAAAGGGACCAACACGAGGGGGTGGGGTCGTTCGGGTGGAATTCAGAATTTTATTGAAAACCCTATACATATGAAAAAAAAACCGGAATACATACTTTTTAAAGAAATTTTCTATACAACCAAGAGTAATAGAACACAATCTTATCACATTTTTAGAAGGTAGATCTATACTTTGATGAAATTTCACTTCTGCTTACTAAATGACGTGGGGGCTACCCTGGTCTTATCCCTAGCTTTGGGGAAGGGGAGCAACTTGGACTTGTTGCCCCTTCGAACAAAGTGGGATTCTATTACCCTAGAGATGCTACCTCCCACGTTCGGTGGAAATCCGTCAAAGATTTCTCAAGAGGATGCAGAATATGTGAAAATCTCCCTCCTCCCCCTCAACCCCCCCCCCCCCCGATAAAGACACCCCTCGATCCGCCACAATCAAACGTGAAATAAAATTTCAGCCATTAATGTCTTCATAGCACTAACTAAGCTCTCTTTTCCGGTTTGACAGAAGAAGATAAAAATTGAGTTTAGCGACGCCGAGGCTTCAATCCCCCCCCCCCCTTAAGCAGTGTGTGTGTGTGTGTGTGTGTGTGTGTGTGTATGGGAGGGGGGCTCATTGTAACAAATTAAGTGCATATCACCGTAAAGAGGCAATCTGCCAATTTTGGTGAAAATCTGTCTTATATAGATTTTTCAAGAAGATGCTGAAAATGTGGAAAATTCCTCTCTTTGCCCTCACCCCCGCGATCTGGAGACCCCTTGATCCGCGCCATAACCAAACATGAATTTTCATTCATTAATGCTGTGTCTTCATAGCACTAACTTAGCTCTATCTTTATCGGTTTGACAGAAGAAGATTAAATTCCAGAGTTTAGGGACGTTGAAGCTTCAACCCGCCGCAGTTCCCCCCCCCCCCCTTCGGCGGTTGGGGAAGGCTCATTTGAACAAATTAAGATCATAATTATTACCATAATCTTGCTATCTGTCAAGTTTGTGGAAAATCCCTCATAGATATTTCAAGAAGATGCTATGTGGAATATCCCCCGCCACCCATCACCCTCCCCCCCCCCCTCCCCCCCGATCTGGGCACCCCTCGATCCGCCATAATCAAACATGAAATTTCATTCATTAATCACGTTAATGTCTTCATAGCACTAACTTTAGCTCTATCTTTTCCGGTTTGACAGAAGAAGATTAAAATAAAAAAATCCAGATTTTTGGGATGTTAAAAGTGAAGCTTTAATCCCCCCCCCCCTTCGGCGATGGGGGGGGGTCGCATTTTAACAAATCAAGATTATATTACGTTAAATATGACTGTATTTCACAAGTTGGGTGAAAATCCGTCCTAGATTTTTCGAGAATGTGCTGAAAATGTGGAAAATCCCCCTCACCCCCCTCCCCCCCATCAGGGCACCCCTGGGTCCGCCAAAATCAAACATGAAATTTTAGTCATTAATGTCTTCATAGCACTCACTTAGCCCTTTCTTTTTCGGTTCGACAGATGAAGAAAGAAAATCAAGCGTTTATACATGGTATAGGGACTCTGAGGCTTCAACTACAATACAAATGTATTGTTCACAACGACATTTGTAGAATGGACAACACTGTTGAATCTCTTTTTGTAGAAATTTCTATCCCAGGATGTAGGAATGTGTTATTGGGTATAATATACAGACCTGGTAAAAAACCCAGTTTTTAGAAATAAGGATTGCTTTCTACTTGGTGATTATAATATTGATTTGCTGAAATCTGGAAATGATTGTATCTCAAGCGAGTTTCTTGAGACATTTTTGTCTTCATCCTTTTTGCCACTCATTACTAAACCGACTCGCGTCACGGATCACTCTGCTACTTTAATTGACAATCTGTTTTGCAATATCTTACCTCTTCCCGATTCTTTTATAATTCTCTCAGATGTGACCGACCATTTCCCAATCATGACTCATTTTACTTTGAAAACTTTGGCTAATGATGCTAAACCTTCGGCTCCTTTATGCAAACGTAGAGTCTCATGTGAAAAGTTAGCCAGTTTTGATGCCGCTCTTGATAATGCTGATTGGTCACGAGTTTATGAAAATGATGAAGTTAATCTGTCTTTTGATAATTTTATGGAAATATTTAATTCTCTTTTGGATGATATTATTCCAAAGCAAAAAAGTAAAAAGGATTATAAAAAGACGCCTAGGTTACCGTGGATTTCAAAATCAATTCTTCGTTCAATTAATAGAAAAAAATCGATTGTATTATAAATATAAAATGGAAAAAACTGAACGATCAAAGAACAAATATACATTATATAAAAACACATTAACTAGGATTTTACGTTTGGAAAAGAAAAGGTATTATTCTCAGCAGTTGTTGAAATTTAAGTTTGATATTAAAAATACTTGGAAAGTTTTAAAGCAGGCAATGAATATTCCGAACAAAAAAGCAGAAATAGATGAAATAAAGTGGGATGATGAAATAATTGATGACCCTGTTGATATTGCAAATGTTTTTAATTTTTATTTTTCAAAAATAGGTGAAACGCTTGCTCATGGTATTCCGGCTACAGAACAGAATTTTACTGAATTCTTAGGCCAGTGTAACCCCAACTCTATTTTTTTAACTCCAACAAACAGATATGAGATTATCGATATTGTATCCTCTTTAAAAAAAACAAACGTAGCTCCGGTTATGATGATATAGATAATTGTATCCTTAAGGGTGTTATATCATCAGTCGCACATCCCTTGGCTCACATTTTTAATCTGTCAATTTCTAATGGTATGTTTCCTGATAAACTGAAATTGGCTAAAGTAATTCCAATATTTAAAAAAGGTAATAATCTGGATGTCAGTAATTATCGTCCAATCTCTTTATTATCTTCATTATCGAAAGTTTTAGAAAAAATAATATACACCAGAATTATCAAATTTTTAATGTGCACAAAATATTCACAAAATTCCCAGTTTGGTTTCCGAGAAAAACATAGTACCATCCATGCAGTTCTTCATTTTATTGATAAAGTCGTTAACGCAACTGACAATCATTCCCATTTAATTAGTATATTCTTGGACTTCTCCAAGGCCTTCGATACAATTAATCACGACATTTTACTCCACAAGTTATCGCACTACTGAATACGTGGGAAGGCCTTGGAGTGGTTCAAGACTTATTTAGCTGACAGAAAACAGTTTGTTTCAATTAAAGATAATAATTCAGTTATAAGAGATGTAAAGTGTGGTGTTCCACAGGGAAGTCTTTTAGGGCCGCTGCTATTCATAATATATATCAATGATTTTTCCTCTGTTTCAGAGGTACTTTCCTTTATACACTATGCTGATGACACCAGTGTTTTTCTTGCCCATAACGATATCGATGTTCTTGTTCAACAAGCTAATACAGAATTGAAAAAAGTGACCAACTGGGTCAGAGCTAACAAGTTGTCATTGAATGTTAAAAAAACAAAATATATGCTTTTCAGCAATACTGTTGATTCTTTGAATTCAGAAATAGTTCTGGATGATTGTAATTTAGAAAGTGTGTCATATTTCAAATTTCTTGGTATTTTTGTAGATAATAAACTTTCTAGGAAAATACATATTGATCATATTTGCAAAATCATCTCTCGAAATATAGGTGTTATGAACAGACTAAAATTTTATAATTATTCCTGAAAAGACATTACTTGTGTTATACTCCTCTTTGATACTCCCTTACCTTCATTATGGAATTTTAGCTTGGGGCAATACACATCAGACGCTGCTGAATAGAGTCTTATTATTGCAAAAGAAAGCCCTCCGTATCATTTCCAATTCTCCCACTCGTTCACATACAAATGTATTGTTTAACTGTAATAAGCTACTAAAAATTAACGAATTATTTTTATACAACTTAGGCCAATTTATGTATATGTATGATAACAGTTTTACTGCCACCTATCTTTGGTTCTATGTTCCAAAAAAAATCAATCATTCCATAATCACCCCGCCCGACGCTCTAACGAGTTTCATTTACCACTTCTTCGAACGATTTTAGCAAAGAATACACTTATTTACACTGGACCTAATTATTGGAATTCCCTGAACCACGATATAAAATCTGCTCCCTCTATATACTCCTTTAAAAGGAGATTGAAGTTTTTTCTTTTGCAATCCTATAATGACGACCCCCTGAATCAGATTAGTTCATAGGCTTATTTGGTTTCCCGTCCGCAAAATCTTTATCGCCGTTTTTTTCATTATTGTTACCTTTGCCTTAGCTTTGATTATGATAAGATCCTCTTTAACTTATACCTCGCAGTTGAAGGGTTTGTTGTATATTCTTCTTTTCTTCTTCTTCTCTTTCTTCCTCTAACCTCCGATGATCGTTGTCTCTGTTGCTTACTCCTGTCTATTTTGTTACCTCTTCGTCGCGCTGTAGTCTTGTTTCCTGTCGTGTCGTCGAGTCAGTTTTCTTCCCTATAAGTAGTCTTGTTGCTGTCCCAGTCTTGTCTCATGCTCATTATTTCGTTTGTTATTGTTTTGTGTGTAACTGTTTGTCCGTCTGTCTCTTAGTGGGCTGCTAAACTTTTTATGCCAAACTTTTCGTGCTGCTTTGTTGCTATATTTAGTCAAATTTTGCATCGAGTTTTTAATACAAGAGGGGCCCACACTCTACAAGCATTGTCTTTTTAGTGGGTCCCTCCGTTTTTTCACACAGTGCATATTGACAATTCTTTCATTTTCGTTACTTCTGCAACAATTGCAATGTATTGATACTATTAGTTTTTCTCATTATTGTTGGTTTCTTTGTACGAATTTACATACATTTTATCTGTCACTCAAGAAAGTGAGATTTATGTGTGTATGATTTTATTGTGGAAAAAACGAATAAATTCGAACTTGAACTTGAACTCTCCCCCCCCCCCCCCTCCTTAGGGCTGGTGTCGGGGGGGGGGGGGCTCATTTTGACAAATTACGATCATATCACCATTAAGAT
The DNA here is from genome assembly GCF_040938485.1 of Diadema antillarum. Taxonomy (NCBI): domain Eukaryota; kingdom Metazoa; phylum Echinodermata; class Echinoidea; order Diadematoida; family Diadematidae; genus Diadema; species Diadema antillarum. Next base: position 2,095,439 of record NW_027270958.1, read on the forward strand.
GCTATCTGCCAGATCTGGTGAAAAATCGTTGTAGGGTTTGCAAGAAAATGCTGAAAATGTAATAAAAAACTAGAAATGTCGCTATGGCGACTGATGCCTCCGCCATAATGCATGATTCTCCCAATAGGTGTATAGTACAATGTCTTCACAATGTGTGTTGACAGTTTCACATAACTGGCAAAATACTGAAATGACAGGTTTGTCAGAAATATCTTGAATGTTCACTTTTCCTTGAACTGGGTTTGCTATAATTGTCTAAAGAGTGCAGGTACACATATTTAGGGAATTGAGAATTTTTACTTGACTTCTGACGGCCCCTTATGCATTGAGTAATTTCCAAGGTATGAAAAAAAGAATGTAATTACAGTACAAAATAGTCGTTGTTTTTTTTTTTTTGGGGGGGGGGCATTGAAACCTGGCCCTTGATCCTTAACCTTTGACCTTTGACGTTCTGGCTGGAAATTTCCCGGAGAATCTCCATCAGGTAATGCACGTATATATTAAGTTTTAAAACTAATAATGCAAGCATTGCATATACTAGTATATGAGGGAAATAGTATAATTTTGAGGAGTTGACCTTGACCTTTGACCCCCTGACTATTGACCCACGACCCCTGAATTCCCTAGATAATCCCTGCCAGTCAGTACATGCGTATGCACCAAGTTCCATGAAGATACATTGAACCATTTGCGAGAAAAGTGATATTGCAACATTTTCACCTAATCTTTGACCTTTTGACCTTTGACCTTATGACAAGAAACTCTCTTTGGAGAATCTTTACGCAGTAGCGCATGTTTACACTAAGTTTCAAGAAAATACCTTTGGGCATTGATATGGGGGAAATAGCAACATTTATACCATTCGACCTTGACCTTTTGACCTTTGACCTCTTGCCAATGTCACTAAAATCTACTCAACTAATTGTCCCATCATACATCATCCTTGCACCAAGTTTGGTGAAAGCTGCTGCATCCAGTTTTGAGTTATCACGTAAACAGATAAATTTTAGGATTTGACCTTGATCTTTGACCTTTGACCTCTGTCCGATTTCACTAGAAAACCTATCAAGTAATTGCCCCATCATACATCATCCTCCGACAAAGTTTGGTGAGATTTGCTCGATCCAGTCTTGAGTTATCGCGTAAACGGACACAATTTCATGATTTGACCTTGACCTTTGACCTCTGACCTTAGGCAGATTTCACCCAAAATCTTATCAAATAATTGCCCTATCATACTTTATACTTGGACCAGGTTTGTTAAATTTCCAGTCAATATTACTCAAGTTATCGCGTAAACGAAAGCGGACGGACGTACGTTCGGACGGACGGACAACCCGAAAACATAATGCCTCCGGCACCACTTCGTGGCCGAGGCATAAAAAGACAGATGGTCGCTAAGACAGGTGGTAAAGATGGTAATGGTTCGTGCGCAGCTTTGATTGAGAGTTTCTCTTCCATCTCTACATAATATAGGTGAAATGAATGGTTTGCACATTCCCGGCGACGTTTTGCACATTTCCCGGCAAAATTGATCATTTGCACATTTCCCGGCGTCACGTTTGCACATTTCCCCGTTGATGAAATTTAGAGATTTGCACATTTCCCGGCAAGACGTTTGCACATTTCCCGGCGTTTGCACATTTCCCGGCGAGACGTTTGCACATTTCCAGGCGTTTGCACATTTCCCGGCGTTTGCACATTTCCCGGCTCCACACACCGTCCCTTTCATTTGGATGCTAAACATAAAAATGAATACATTTATCCTTATTCATCAAATGATTTGTGTTTAATGACCACTTATGACCAGTGCTACTAGACAAGCCCGATTCTTCTAATATGGGCAAAGTCGTGACATAATAAGCATCCCATTGATATTTTCTCGTGTGTGAACACGGACAGTCACATTCTGAATGGTGAGGTGTACGTGTCTGACTATTGACATTGATACTAGCTTCCCACTTTCGTGCGATTCGTTACAAAGGCCACCAATAGCCATTCGTATACATGTAGTTGATTGTGGAAGTTTGTTTACTTTATTGTGATAAGTTGATCCTCTTTCTGGATGATATTTTTGAGCTTTTTCTCTAGAGGGGTTTATTTCTCATGAGTAACTGTACGATTCTGCCATTTCGATTTCTGGTAAAGACGATTAATTCACTTCTTTTGTTCTCTCGGCCTTTTAGCTAAAGTAAGTTCACAGTGAGGATATGCTCTCTTTAATCGTGGAATGAGGCGCACACATGGTTTGTCCGGTATACTGCGCGCGAGAACTCGAAACAGATCGTAAGACTCCGTGAAAAACAAAACAAAGCAAAACAAAAGCAAAAGCTAAAGCAAAAAAAAACCCAAACATTTCACTACTCCCTATCTACTCGTATCTACTCTTACCAACTCATGTCATCACGTGAGTCATTCTTGTCAGGTTGTGAGCAATGGTACACCCACCAGAGGGTCACTGATCGTGACAAATCGTAGATGATCGCGGCGCATCTCAACAGAGCACTGTCACAACGATTTTGAAGCACGATTTGATGCGATCTGTTGAGATCTAAAGTGATGATCACGATTCACGTTTAACAGGTTTAATCGTGTTGCTCGTGGAAAATTTCTGAACTGTCCAAAACTATCCTACGCTCAAAACAATAGACATGAAAGAAAGACATCAAGTTCTTACAAGATCTGACTGTCTGATAGGATCAACACGATTAATCCAAGATAAAGACCACGATTTCAGTCGTGGCGCGAAACATAATAGTGGGAAAATAGCATTAACCTTCACCTTTGACAGAAATCCACCCAATGTAGACCGTAAAAGCAGGTAGATATAGAGTTGGAAGAACGTGATTGTAAATGAGAACTAACTAGACTGCTGGAGGAGAGAAGAAAGAAGTGAGAGAGCGTAGAGATGAATTGGGGACAGTTGAACGTCCACGACAGAATTTAGGAAATAACACATCAGGTACCGGTTAGCAGTTACAGAGTAAAACGGTCTATTTATATAAATTTTGTAATAACTCTGGATTAAAATAAGCATTTGAGATGAAATTTTCTAAAACATTTCTTTTATGTATATATTTTCATAATACATAACAAGCACAAGCCATTCGCTTTACAAACACAAAAGGCAGAGATATAAATACACCAAACTTTCAGCCCGTTTTTCTACAAAGTAACATTTCTCAAGATAGACCCTTTTACCATGTGACGGCCGCGGTACCGCTGTACTGATACTCATTCTACGGGTTATATTTCGAGACACACAAATATCATCAGAATCACAAACATAATTTTCTACACATCTGACATTATTATACCGAGATGATAAGCTGAGCCCAGCGGCAAAATTCACAGAAAAAAAAGTACAATCGTCAACAGACGTTTATATACCATAGACAAGGGACGTAGAGGAATATCATAACCAATGTAACATGCCTTAGAGAACAACAGCAATAACAACAGTAACAACAAAATAAGCAGAGTCAATTCTAAATTCATTTGAAGAGAAAAAAATCTTGTGAAAAATGCAATATCATCCTGACTGGAATAACGCTTATTAATATCAAATAAAATCATATAGAGAAAAAAAAACAGTATGACTTCCTAATAGGGCCTATATATACACGCCTACTTTTTTCCAGGAAAATTGTACCCCGGCACAATCCTAAAACAAAGGCTATTTGATCCCTGATGCCATTTTTATTCCACATTCACTATGACACTTTCATTTCAATAAAGCGAGCATAATGATACATGTAATACGAAACTGAACAATAGCGATCCAAGCTAACCAGTGTGATATAACCTTGAGGATTTGACATTGTGAGTTATCATAAATCTAGGCCTTGTTTGCATTTTTCTTTTTTGACATGTGTCAAGTACCGTCTGACGTCACAGGAACAACAATAACCAAGCAAAGTTCCTCGACTCGTCTGCATGCTCTGTTCATGACCACTTTCAAAGTTCAGTGTACACAAGATACGTTGATAAAAATTTGCTTGGTCTTTCTATTTGCGAGAGCACCTTTTGAGTCTTGCTTCATGAACTTCAGACTAAACTATTCTAACACACACACACATGCACATACACACACACACACACACACCCTGAATAATGCAAAAGTCTAAATCAAGAGTATCAAATCTGCAATTGAATAGCTTGCTGCCAAAAGGCGCTCAGTCCATTGAAAATTATGGATTTAGGACCTTTAGGAAACAAGCTCTTCAATTATTATTGTTTGCAATGTCATTCAGGTAGCACCAAAACGATATTTGACTTCACAGCAAGATAACACATTTTACGTTACTATTTTGACATAAAGATAGGTACATGAATCTTAAATACATTTCACATAGAGGTTTTTTGGCATGTTATTGGAAGAGACACGAATCTAAATAAAGTTTCTTTGATGTACACACAGTTGTGTACACACAGTTGTACCTAATTTTTCATTCATAACTGCGCATTATCATTTATTATTCATATACATTTTACGCATTCATATTATATACAAACATTCACACAAGTTCACACACACACACACATACTCTTGTACACACACTCACATACACACACATACACTCATACAAACACACATACACATATAAATCCGTGTCAAGCAACTGTTTCCAATCTTCCACATATACATACTGAGGTGAAATGTGAGTGATAAGACGGGAAGTGAACTTAGGCGTGTCATTATAAAGGTGGTCCTTCTCGTACACATTGATTTGCAGGAATTGATTTCTGCGCTGTTGTGAGTCCGCTCATTGGTACGGGTACATTGTCACGCTGCCACGTGTGACGATTTGGGTGGACGAATCTGCAGCCTTTCGGACATTCTTCTCGGTATATTACACTCTCAGTAACAACCTTTGAAATGAGAATATCTAATTCAAAAGCGTTTGGGATTATCGTAATCATCACCCTCGTGGGTTGCCTCTGCCATGTCCGCGTCCCTAACGACCTCGTGGATCCGTGGCACTACCGTGCCTCGATTGTGGGGTTTCGGTTGGCAAAAATAATGGTGCGTATAGATTTAAGTGTTTACCTTCCTCACACTCATTTCTTATTTTCATCTCCCCCCCCCCCCCTTGTTTTCCTCTCTTTCATTGCATTCTGGGCGCATTTTTCGTCATTGAAACATTAACGCTTATTTCATTATTATGGAGCCTACATCGTACAGCTTTTGCTTTTTAGTGTAGGCTCCGCATTACACATTATCCATACATTGTAGATATTCATTTTTCTTATAGGGCCTACATTTAACTGCCTTTTGTTAAACCTATTTCTCTATAGATCAAATGGAATGTAGAATGTACGAAAATGTGGAATATGGAACAATGAATGAAACAAGAAAATCCTCCACTACGTCCCGTATAACTACCAAATATCATGCAATCATTTGTAGATAGTGGTAACATACTTGCATAATTTCCATTTGATTAAAAAAAAAATAACTCGCTATATTTGGAGCACTATAATGACCACTATCCTTGACCACAACCACGACGACATTTGACTATGAGACCATCACGATTGACCGATATTGCTCACCAGATACACGGGTATTTTGTCTTTGACATGCATTCAGATGGGGACTTGCCGCTTATTCTATCCTCTGGATAACAACTACGTCTTCACGGCCCGTTTTCTCACGGAGGTGGCTATACCCGCTGCCGACTCGCAGGTTCGCGGTTCACACATCACCGCCCGCTACACCGAGTTTGACGGGGTGAAAGTTCTTCTCTACGAACCAGTGAGGCGCGGTTCCGAAGCACTGCCTGGGTTCGTCTTCTTTCATGGAGGCGGGTACATTGTCGGGAGCGCAAGTGAGTGTTGGGAGTAACTGTTTGCGTATTAGCATTAGACATCCTGAACACAACTTATTTGTCTTAAAGTACGAGAAATATAAGAAATGTCATTTCATGCGTTGTTGTATAAATTCCATAAAGTACTGTCAAGTAAGACAAATTCAAGGGAAATTAGAAAAGATTGCAAAGACTGTATTGATCGCACCCATCTACTCAGAAAAGAGAAATATTGAAAACCCCTTTGTCTCTTTTGGTAATATCCGTGGTTTTGAGTTTAATGATGCCGCACTGCAACGACTGCGGGTTGACAGGGAGCTTCGCATCACTATAGGGCATTAACTAGGATTTGTCTCGTTTTTCCCCGAAGAATTCCATGGTCACGTGACTCGAAAGCTAGCGGAAGAGCTAGGAGCTGTGGTGGTTGCGATAGAGTGAGTATTTTCTTCTTTGTCAGTTGGATAAAGAGCAACAACCTGAACACTTCTTTCTTGCATCTTGTACCTGTAACCCCCAGCTGTAACCATGATGATTTGAATCTCTTCTAACAAGTTTTTGGCATGTGTATTTCATGAGAGCAAATAAAGCTGCCCTTTGATCCCAAGGTTTTTAACCGGAAAGAAGGAGGCTATTTTAAGCATGGTTTGAAAATAATAATATTAGGGAATATGTTGCATGCGTTTGTAAAGTCTCTGGGCTGAGAAAAGAGAAGGTATGTACAATATAAAATTCAGCAGGTGTTTACATTGTAGTTACTGTTTTCTTGCTAATTGTGAAGTCCACGTCTTTGAAGCGTTTGTCAGGAATTGATAAAGCCCTACGCCCTACTGTAAGTATAAAGTTGGTGCAAAATTTACCATTGTCAGAATCTTCTTCTGGTTTTTTTTTTTATACCTTCACTGCGCTGCAAATCTTTGAAAATATATCTTGCAGCTATCGCCTGGCTCCCGAACACGTCTTCCCGGCTGCCTTCGAGGACTCCCTGACTGTTACAAAATTCTTTTTAAATCATGCCCATGATTACGGCGTCGATCCAAGCCGAATAGTCGTCGGTGGTGACAGCGCAGGTGGCCAAGTCGCTGCAAGCATTGTGCAAGCCGTCTATGACGACCCCAGTTTGCCAAATATTAAGCTGCAGGTCCTTTTCTATCCCTGGCTCCAGTTTATCGACTTCAACACGCCGTCGTACCAGTACCACGATTATACGTTCAGTGACTCGCCGCGAAGGCTAATCACACTTTTTGTGTCCGCATATTGCCTAGGAAGAATAGATGAGTCCTTCTTAGACCAGCTCATGGCAAATATGCACACCAGCAGTGAATTGAAACAATCGAACACATACCAGGAACTTCTCAACCACGACACCATCTTCAAAATGCTCGAAAAGATCCCCAAATATCCTAAATACAGCAATGTGCCTGTGCAGCCGACATCCGCCGCATTTTCTTTAGCGAAGTATCAGGCGTTTTATAAACCACAGAGTCACTTTGACGCCAGCAATGACACACTGTGGGAAGAGGTCCGTGGGTGTCTCCTCGACCCCCGCAACGCCCCTCTTTTAAGGGACAACTTTCGGGGCCTTCCAAAGGCCTTCGTTGTCACTGGCGACTACGACAGCATACGGGATGACGGGATTTTCTACGTGCACGCTTTGGAGAAAAGCGGTGTCGAAGTGACCTGGAGAAACTATCTGGGGACTTGGCACGGTTTGATGGCATTGGGTCCACTGAAAATTTCTCCCACGGGTGTGGAAATGATAAAGGCTGCTGTTCAGTTTATCAAAGACAATATCTGATATGCATAATGCCTTTAGTTGTCTGTACATTGTACTTGGTTACGAAAACAATCACAATCTACTTTGTTAAATGGAGAACTTTGTAAATCAAACGAATTGAATACGATGAAAGTAGACTGGACAACGATATTGAATTCCATAAGCACGAAGCTTTGTAGTGATGGATACTTTGCATTTTCAATATACTTTGTATTACATTTGGAGGTTGAAATACTATCAGAAGACAAGTAATGACTGTATTATCATTTCGAAAAGTCATTATTGTTTTGAAATCTCGATTTTTTATTGCTCTTATTAATACTGCGCAAGACTCCGAGATTCCCGCTTTTGTTAGGGAATAAATGTATGCGGAAATGGATGATAAAATAAATTAAAATGTATTATACGAGATTTTAAATCATTTAAGTAGCGATAAACTCGTGTGTAGACAATCACGAACATAAACGAACGAACAAACAAACAAACAATTTTACAGAATGTGAAAAGTTAACGACAGGGAAACACGGTAACCATCATGGTCATCCTGATCTTCTGCAAACTTCAGAGATTAATGAATTTCATTTACCATCAACCCTGATTTATTTACTGATCATTGTGATCAATGTTAATGCCTTGCTTTCGAAAACATGAACAGCAGAAAAAAAAAACAGATTCAAAAACAAATCCCCTTCCCTATCCTACCTTCCTGCCCCACGCACACACATTTCACTCATAGGGTACAGAACGGATTTTTGTTTGTCCTGGTTGACCAAACTAGCATTTAAAACACATTCTAGCAACACAGTCCAATCGTATTTCCTGCATTCGGCTACCTTGCTATTTGTTAACTCTGCTTAATTTCCACGGTGACGGGCTATTAATACCGCCAAAACGGTGAGCAGTCCGGATAAAATATCAGCCACAGCGCATAGCGTGAAGGGGAGGTTGTATGAGCCACTGGCGTCGAAAACTGCACCTAGATTTTCGAAGAAGATGAAACAATGGAATTAAACGAAATAAGGGTTAATATACATGTCCTCCTCTAATGTCATAATGTCATTCCTCATCTCCATGTTATCCATGCTTCTCCTTTTAATGACAACATAATGATGATATCATTAGGATTAATTCATTACACATATAGCTGTCATGAATGGGGCAATTGCGATGATTCAATCATGTTAACCCACTACGAAAAGTTTTATATTATACTGATACGTCATAGATTTCAGCCTTATAGATTACAGCTTGGTATTTCAGAAGTATAATTCTATGAAATTCGGAATTCCATGTCATAACATGTAATTCTGCATGCATTATCCGATTTATAAGATGAAAGCAAAACTCTACAAGGGAATGTCCCCCCCCCCCGAAAAAAAAAACACGACAGCAACAACAAACCAACAACAAATGGTAAATGATACGAGGCGGTTTTTGTTTGTTTGTTTGTTGTTATGTTTTCTTTACTCACTTGGTTTTTTAAGGGAGTTATGTGAATTATACGTTCACTGCAAAAAGTCCGGTGTTAAATATGACACACCGAGCTGGTGTTAAATTTCCGGTGCTCATTCATGGTGTTAGATTAACACCTCCGGTGTCATTTCAAAATTTAAAATTGTTTTTTTAATAGTTTCTTACTTACTGCACTTCTTGTTAATTTTGAACTTCAACAAGACGATAAAGAATTTTCCGATAAAGTACTTGATTTTTGAAAAAAATGTGTAAACACATTTACACCACAGTAACACCAGTTGGGGTGGTCCCCTATTGAAGCTGGACGGGTGTTATACCATTGAAATTAACACCATCAATATCAAATCAACACCATGCGGTGTCATTATTGAATTAATTCTAGCGCAGTGTCCAAAATATCACCAGCCACAGTGTCAAATTAACACCACGAAGTGCCAGCGAACACTTTTTAACACCGTCACAATACATTTTCAACACCTGTGGGTGTGGTCCTCTATTGAAGTTTGATCGGTGTTAGATTTATCACCCATGGTGTTAAATCTAACACCGATGTTTTTACAGTGTTGTAACGTGATTGCTATTCATACTGCATTATCATATCATGTTTCATATCACCCCTTTGATGGGTGATGTTCGTTACTTCAAAGGTAATTCTTCATTCGGAAACCCACACATTCTCTATACATGCACGTTCGTAAATCCGAAAATGATAAAGGGTTCGTTATTACGAACAGTATTTTGTTGCGTTATTTTGAAGGTTCGTTAGTCCGAAAATGAAATGAGGTTTGTTATTTCGAAGGTTCGGGAAAAAAAAAAAACCTTTTTAGGTTGTTGTTTTTTTTTCATTCTTGGAATAACAAACCTTTGAAATAATGTACCTTCGAAATGACGAAGTGTAACCTTAGCTAGAATCATGAAAGGTGAATGTAACCTGGATTCCTGTTACCATCTAATCCTTAACAGGGAATACATGTATGTCATATTCACCTGTCATAAATCCGCCGAGAATTTCCCCTGATCCGGCAGCCAAGTAAAATATGGCTAAAGCCTTTATCTCGTATTCTTCAGACACGAAGCTCTTCGCTAGCACACTGTTCAAGACGGTGGATGCCCCGATCGTCAAGCCACTTGCTACCGACAGCATGGCTAGTCCTGCGAAAGATTCTACCACAATGTTCAACAAAAAGGCCGAGGCCGAGCACAGGTGAAGCACACAAAATGTCAAATAATCTGGAAATAATTGTGCGCGGGAAAACGGGCCGATGAACAATCTTCCCAAGATATTTGCACTCCCGCCAAAAGTCGCAAGCAGCACAGCATGCTGTAGAACAATGCCTTTCGACAGCGCATTGGGGATGACAAAAATAATCCATGAGCTGTACGGAACGAAGCCGAAAATGAAGGTGATTCCCAACACTATAAACGCTGGAAACTGACGAAATAGATCTAGGTGAATGAATGACTGTATCCATTCCACCAATGTTGCCATGCATCTCGTCTCACTAGGCCGGTTGTCCTCGAGGATATTTGCGGGATGAGTGAAACTGTCATCGGCACTTCCATTTTGATCCGAATCCTAGTTTGAAATCGAAAAGAAGATACACGTGTATGAGTTGAAAGTTTAGTGTGCTTTACGACATTCACGAAAAGTTTGGGCTTATATTTTTGATAAGCTGTTTTGCTTACATTATGAAAATTATTGATATGTTGTTCTTTGAGAGAACACAGTAGTCACATGCTGTTGTTGTTGACGTCACGCCTCTCTGCCGAACTTCCGGATGTATATCAAATAACCAATTTTGTTTTTAAATGTATATCAGGAATCGACAGTAGCATTTTTTTCTTCAGCTGGTCCGTTTTGACCTATAAAATCTTTGAATTTGAAATTTTGGTGGACAGAAAAGAAATGTATTGGCCCGAAATAAGAGGAAACATAACTTTAAAAAAAAAATCTAGATGTTTGATCAGGCCATCAAAAGATAACCTCCCAGAAAATTCGGTGGCTCGACATCAATTTTGGTAGCCCACCAGGGCTATCGCTTCACCGCTAAATGTTGAACCCATTGATATTCATGTAATGAGTGTAGATACGGTTATAGGTTAGCAAAACTGCAGCAGATGATTAGGCTAGTAATGTATTAAAGGCTCTCACCTGTGGATTCTCCTCCACAAGTGGCCTAAATAGGGCGCAACAAGGAAGGAGGTGTAGTTGAAAACCGCCCAGGATGAGCATAGCTCCCCTCCATCCGTAGGTTGAACGGAGCTCCTCGGCTGCTACGGGGAGAGTCATCATGCCAAGACCTCCAGCAGTCAACATCACGCTTGTTGCCACATTAAACATGTCGGGGAAATAGAGCAACAGGCTGGCATGTGCCGGAAAAATAACGACCGACATGCCAATTCCTGAATTGGCATTTTAAGGGATGAGAAATGAACAAAGAAACAATAATCGCCTGCTTGATAATCGAGTTGAAGTTTGTGTCGTGTAGATATAATATACAGTGTATCCCAACTATTTTCATCGTAAAAATTCCTACTGACAGCACAAAAGGACACCATTTGCGCAATCTTTTGAGGTTGACACTCTGTGAAAGGGGCAAAATCATTTTTTTTTTTTAGATAGTGTATTCGCTTTCATTTTGCATGCTTTCACCTTATAGATAAAGATTAAAGTTAAACGACAATCTTTTTTGCATTTAGACGCTCTTGCCTGATTGATTTTGAGTTTGATTTTTCTTCATTTCTTTTAGATACCAAAGTATATAACACAAAGTCAATCAAACAAATTGCATTAATACATATCTAGTGACAAATGTTTCGAAATATGCAAAAATGATTGACTTAAATGAACAGCACCGATTTTCTTGATACATAGTAAATGAAAACTAGCAGGTGTCTGCAGGTGCTTGTGACGAACACCACGTAGGGCCTTTCGTTGCCTTTATTGGATAAGAGCAAGTCAGACGTATCGGATTCTTAGAAAATCCAGGGGGATTCCATTGATTTTTTTTTTCTGCTCATGTTCCATTCATGTAATACGTCTTTCAGTTCATTTTTCATTTATGTCATATATTTTTCTGGTCAATTTGCTTTTGTTAGTCATTCTTTAAGATACATGATTTACTCGCCTGTAAATAGCATGCTCGATAAAAAGTGGACACTATTTGTCGACATCGAGGCTGTCATGTAACCAGCCGTTGAAAGGGAACTCCCAATCAGGGTCAGCTTCCTTAGCGACATAACGCGAAGAAACATTGGACACAAATAATCTGTAATTATTCAGAAGAGAGAAAGAGTGGATTGCGCAATTAAATAAACACTGTATTTGATGTCATCTACGAAAAGAGTATAACTCTCTCTCTTTATATCTACTAATATACAAATATTGAATGTTATGAGTGCAATGGACAGAATATTTCATGAGGTGAAAAAGATGAAATGATCCATTCAACGAGGTGCAGCCGGGTTGAATGGATCAAAGATTTAATCATTCACCGAATGAAATATTGTGTTCATAGCATGAATGAAAAACATTTATTATTTGTTTTATATAGCGCCTAGAATAGCTCCTTGTCATTTGATGTTTTAATAATTTAGAAGCAAGAGAGCATGTGATGTCGCTGGGCTCTCGGCGTGCGTGCAATGGAGCAAATCGTATGGATCCGAAATTGCGAGGTAAATGGAGCCACAAATACACGAATGATAACGTCGGAGTGAAATGGGACAAATGATCAATATCAAACAACCAATCAAATGACAAGAACCTATTTAGGTGTTCTATAATCACCTTTTTTTTCAGGCTTGAAAAAATCTGAGCTACATGGTTCTATATACTAACAGATTTCCTGTAATATCTTGTTAATTTGAAACTATTAAACATGTTTTTCTTATGGATTGTTGATTACTCAAAGAGGTGAAATATCTGAGCATCTAGTATCTATAAATCTTTTCTAAAACAGTTGGCTAATATGTTGATATCATTACAGATATCTTGGCAATAACTGCAAAATTTTAAAGAACATTTTATGATCTAGTGCTTCTGCCGTCTACTGGGGAATCCTTTCCCGTCAGGAAATTCACGCTGTGAATCAGTTTATGCATGTTCTTGTGGATCTGCGTTCATCAATGTTCATCCTTTTTTTCCGAGAAACATGAACAAGAAATCACGTGATGGGATAATTCTGCCCCAAGAAGTCAAGATAAAATTTACCTGGCTGTGTATAACTCAAGACTGTCTTCAAAGTGAACTCAAATTGTCCCCCTCCCCATAAACATATTTTGCATCTATTCAACAAAGACACACATACATCCACCATGTGTTACTTGTACTTGTACTTGTACTTGTACTTGTACTTGTACTTGTACTTGTACTTGTACTTGTACTCATTGTAACGAAGTCTTCGGTCCAGGCAGGTTTTTGTTTGTTTTTTTATATCGAAATTTCGTTATAGCCAAACGAATTAAGTGCATAAAAATGTATGGATGATAATATCTGGGCCTGGATTTTACTTATTACCGTGTTTGTTTTATCTGGAGTGCACTACATTAGACAGACTGTTTCATGCAGACTCAGCACGTTATCATTTTTCACTTACACTTACATTTGACGTTGACCGTTAGTTGTTTTATAATAAAGCTCCAATTGACTATGGATAATCCTCATTTAGTGACCTACCCATTATAGTATTAAAATAAACGTGAGATCACTGGGCTCAAATACACTATCATATGCTCATAAAGGATTAGAATGTACTAGATGTTAAAAAAACAGACATTTCCCACTTTTGATCCTCAATAGTTCGAAAACTATATATCAGATAAAACTGCCATTGATATGAGTAATAGCTGAATAGTGTACAATTTAGTTGGAAGTGATTTGAATACGAAATCATAAATCAGTTTAATGACAATGATGATAATGAAAATGATTATGATAAAGATAATGATAAAAATAAAAATAATAGTAGTAATAATAATAATAATAATAATGATAATAATAATAATAATCAGGTCTTATTATCCAGGGTAGCCTCTTTAGTCTTGCCACTTCTCTACCAGATGGCCCTGCCATATTATTATTGCCCATGCGTATACCAAAATATTGGTGAGGTATTGTGGTCAAATTTTAACGTTCTTTGCAAAACTTGAACTTTACTCAGGAACCAACATTGGTGTTTATGTGAGTGTGTGCTTACAATGACCCTGAACAAAGCCACTTGTTCAGAGCTACGCTGACTAGGCTTCTGGTCTCTTGCTCCAATGTTTATTAATAATTCATGATGGATTGCCCTGGACACTGCTGGTTTGAATTCATAATAATGGGTGAAATGCATGGACATAAAAATAAGTACAAGTTTCCACGTGCTTGCATACACTGCATTTCAGGATGAATAGAGACTATAGCTAGTGAAAGCGGAAATCCTTTAAAAAAAACTAATAGAGCATTCAAACCCTCGCCATTGTCTAGGACTATTGTGTGGGTGTTAACCACACACTCCCATACAC